>NW_027206290.1:40152500-40287500 GCF_024711535.1 Dipodomys merriami
ACCCATCCCCTCAGTTTTTCTAGTTCTATTTTCACACACATCCATTGAATATTATGACTACCTCTAATTTAAGATCATTTTCCTACGCTAAGTTGACCTAGGTAGTTTCCAGTTCCCTCTCTTAGTGGAGTGGGTCCTCTTGGGGAAATCTTACCAGTTGAGGTTTATGGCTGTCTCCACGTTGATAGCTTTGCACATTTTCTTGACATTTGTTCCTTCTTTCAGGAAGAAAAAAAAAATCCTTAGCGAAGGCATTAAATAAAACCAGACTGCTCTGTGTTCTCTGGGGAAGTGGCTTCGGCCTCCACGCCCCTTATTGGACTTGCTTTCTGGGCCTCTCTGTCAATAGCCTTTATTTATGACCTCCAGCCCACTGCTGAGTTTGTGTGGCCACATTCTCTCCCGAGGTGCTCAGAGCTGGCCTTCACATGGAAATGGCGTGGCAGGCTGAGCTCAGCCCTGACTCCACCTTCCAGAACCTTCACCAAAGACCTGGCTCCACTCGGGTTTCTCCTCCACAGAGTCCCTTGAACTTACGCCTCTCCATAAATCCTTTGAGGCTTTATCCTTTCCAGATGTTGGTGGATCTTCACTGTTAACATCTGTTTTATTACCACGACTATCCCATTTACTGGCCAGTAATTTCTACAATTAGCTTTCTTTCTGCTTTCCCTTTTGAACACTAATGCCATTCACACCACCCCAAGGCATCTTCGCACACTCTGCCCTCCGTCTTCAACTCTCTTTTTAGGTCTCAAAGAAATTTTCACACTGGAGGATGGAAGATTCCAGTCTCCTCCATCTTGGTGGGAGATTTAAACATCCATGGAAGTGTGACCTAAGCTGCGCTGGAAGCTGTTGTTGCTTTGATGCACATTGCCAATGAACTATCCAGATCAATTCTTATTTGGAAGTCCTGGGGTTTGAACTCAGAGCCTGGGCGCTGTCCCTGAGCTTCTTTTGCTCAAGGCTAGCACTTTACCACTTGAGCCACAGCGCCACCTCCAGTCTTTTCTGTGTATGTGGTACTGAAGAATAGAACGCAGGGCTTCCTGCATGCTAGGCAAGCACTCTACCAAGCCACATTTCCAGTCCTGTGATGGTTATTTCAGAGATGGAGTCCAGCCTACTTTTCTGCTCAGGTTGATCTTGAATGGTGACCTGCATCTCAATCTCCTGAGCAGCCAAGATTGCAGGCCTGAGCACTCAACCACTTCTGTGAATGTTTTAAGCTCTGTCAGATAAGAACAGAAAGGATCATTGTCACCATGAAAACAATCATAACTCTACATATCTAGAAGATACTTGTCACTTATATTTTTGACATGTAAGTGACAAGTAAGCCAGACCCAGAAATATTTCATACTTGTCAAAGTAAGCCAGGCCCCAAAAGAAAAAGGGTGTGTTTATTCTCATATGTGGATATTAAACCCCAAATACAACCTTGCGTATAAACATACACAGTAACATATGTTTATATACGTGGAGCTGATAAGGTATGGTATGTGCCAGAATGAACTCTGTTATAAACCCTTTGAACCATTAGTGGACATTTTAACAAAAATCAATACCAGGAAGCTATAGCATGTTTTGAATGAGGACTGGTGTGAGATGAATAGAAAAACTAGGTGAGCTGCATAAGGCCCTGAGTTTAAGCCCTGATACCAACATTTCCCTTGCTACGCCCCGTCCCCCCCAAAAAAAAGAAAGAAAAAGGAAAGGAAAGATGCTGTGTTGTGTAAATCACTTATATTTACTTTAAGGTTATACTAAGTGAGCTCTGGTATTTGGAAAGCTCACTTTAGATGGAACTGTGTATTTCTCAATGATTCACAGTGAATTAGTATTGCTTAGTGTGACGTAGATGATTGGGACAGAAGAGTCATTGAAGACCTCAGAGGCAATGCAGAAGACATCTGATCTGTCCTATAGTGGGAGAGGCTCTGATTGCTCCTCCTGATTGTGACAGGGACTTTCTGGTGTGTATTCTTTGTCCCCAGGTGTGCACAATCTATTTGTGTCTGGAAAAGAGGCAGTATTTGGGCTTGAACTCAGGGCCTGAAACTCAGGGCCTCAGGATCTAGGTTGGCTTTTCCACTCAAGGCTGGCATTCTACCACTTGAACCACAACTCCACTTCTGGTTTTTGCTGGTTAATTGGAGATGTCATACAGAACTGTCTGCCCAGGCTGACTTTGAATCGTGATTCTCAGATATCAGCCTCCTGAGCAGCTAGGATTACAGGTGTGAACCAGCGGCACCTGGCATGATTTTTTAAACTATAATTTCTATTCTCATTTTATATTTTTAGTGTTAGCACTCAGACTGGAGCTTGAACTCAAGGCCTTGTATTCTAACCTGGCTTTTTCTCTCAGGGCTGAAATGACTAGATAGTGTGATAGTGTGGCCACAAATGGAGCCCCAGCTCCATGTCAGGCATTTTGGGTGGTTCATTGGAAACAAGAGCCTCACAGACTTTCCTGCTTATACTGACTTTGAACTGCGATCCTCAGAGCTCAGCCTCATCTCAGCCTCCTGAATAGCTAGGATTGAAGGTATGAGCCACCAGAGCCTGGATGGGGCTCTGTCTGGGGAACAGTCCGTAGAGATCACACCTAAAAAGGCAAGAGCATCAAACCGATGAATTTGCAAGAAAACCCCACTCCCTCTTTCACCCAGTCTCTGCAAGGCCGCAAGTGCTTGACCCATGTGTCTAGGAACAACTCCTTGCTTTCCTGGAACCATCCCTGTCTTTGTGGTAGTTCTTGGAAGCATATGTCTAGAATGTTCCTAGGATGCCAAGCCCTCTGCTCACTCCAGCTTGGATTGTTTCACAACTGCCCCACTTTCCTGAAACAAGAATCTCTGAAGCAACACACAGGGCCAAGGGAGGCCCTAGGCCATAAAGCTAAAAGGCAAACTTCCCTGGAAATGGGTTTGTGCTGTCTGCCACCATCCCTTCCAAACATTCCTGGGAATGATGAGAAAGGTCCTGAGAGTGTGAACACACAGAGATCTCACACCTGAGAGTGTGCATGTGTAGAGATCTCATGCCTGAGAGTGTGCAGGTGCAGACCTCGTGCCTGAGAGCGTGCATACACAGAGATCTCACACCTGAGAGCGTGCATATGCAGAAATGTCACACCTGAGAGCATGCACACGTAGAAACCTCACACCTGAGAGCGTGCACATACAGAGACCTCACACCTGAGAGCGTGCGCACAGAGATCTCACATGCAAGATGGATTTGATTATGAGGAAGACAGGCTGTTTTGTTTTTGTTTTGAGGCAAGGAGTTGCTCTAATAGGTGTTAGGTTTCTTTGTTCTTTTGCTCTTCTTCCACCATTGTCAAAATGTAGATGGGGAGGGAATGAGGGAAATCTTTGCCTACAGGAAAACAAAGGGAATTTTATATGCTTGTTTTCTTGGACTCATACATACACTTGCGGGATTCCAGAGCAGAACTCTGGGCTTCAGAAATCGGTACAGACCTCCCCAGGGGTCTGGGCACTCTGTGGGGTTCGTTAGTTCTGTCAGGACAGAGGCCACACCTGACTTGTTTACTATTGAATTACCAATGTCTTGTTTGTGGTTTGCATTCTGTGGGCCAAGGTCAATTTCTTCCAAGATAGTCCATTTTATATTGTTATACATTCGTCTTCATTTGGAACTGATAAACTAATGCATCCTTTATTTATTTACTTAGTGTTGGTACTGGATTTCACTCTCTTGTTCACTTCTTCACTCAAGGCTGGCACTCTATCACTTGAGCCCTGGCTTCCCTTCTGACTTTTTGCTGGTTAATCAGAGATAAGAGTCACATGGGCCAGGCACTGGTGGCTCACACCTGTAATCCTAGCTACTCAGGAGGCTGAGATCTAAAGATCACAGTTTAAAGCTAGCCTGAGCAAGAAAGTCCGTGAGACTCTTATCTCCAGTTAACTACTCAGAAAAGGTCAGAAGTAGAGCAATGGCTCAAGTGGTAGAGCACTAGCCTTGATCACAGAGAGCCTCGGGGATAATGCCCAGGCCCTGAGTTCAAGCCCCAGGATTGGCACAAAAAAAAGAAGGAAAAAAGAGTCTCATGAACTTTTTTGCCCTGCTTGGCTTAAAGCTATGATCCTCAGATCTCAGCCTCCTGAGTAGCTAGGGTTACAGGTGTGAGTCTCTGGTACCTAGCATATTTCTCATTTTTAATCACACAGAAGAAAGAAGCACATTCTCCTACCACCACCATTATTTATGGCTCTGTGGAGATGCAGAAGTGAAATGCTTCTGAGAGAAGGAGAAAACTGTTCTTAATAAATGATGATTTTATACCTTCGGAATAGATTTTTCTTTTTTTAGCTTCTTTGAGGTTTTCTTCATGGATATTACATAACTTAGGAATAAAGATGATATTGCAACTTTCTCTTCAAATTTATAATTCATCTTTTTTTTTTCTTATTTTATATAACTGGCTTGCACCTCTGCTCCAGCATGGAGGAGGTGAGAGTGGACGTTCTCTTTTGCACTAGTATTGTGTTTGCTTGTGCATTTTGGTAGGTATACCTTATCAAGATGAGATCGCTCCTCTTGTTCTTAGCTTGCTAGAGCTTTCTTCACAGATAGCTGCCAATCATTTTCAAATATTCCTTCTGCAGCTATTGAGATAGACACAGGACTTTTATAACTTACTAATATGGCAGGTTGCGTGGACTGATTTTCCAATGCTGCAGCCACCCTGCAGCACTGAGCCTGGTGATGTTACATAGTCACTTCTATGTGCTGTTGTAAAATGGGGGTGAGCATGTTCCTTCTGTATCTGCAAGTGACATCCATAGGTAATTCTCTCAGAATGACTTTTAGTACTGTTCTGTAAAGGGTCCTGGCCTCATAATGTGCCTTAGAACATATTCTAATGTCCTCTATTTTCTGGAAGACTTTGCATAGAATTGGCATTAGCTCTCTTGTAATTGTTTGGTGATGTTTACTAATATAGCCGTCTGTACCTGTAGGGTGTGTGTGTGTGTGTGTACTTTTATTCATTTAATTTTAATTTTTTGTCAGTCATGGGGCTTGAACTTAGGGCCTGGGTGCTGTCCCTGAGCTCCTTCACTCAAGGTTAGCCCTCAACCATGGGTTTTTTTTGTTTGTTTTTTGAATGGTTAATTGGAGATAAGAGTCTCACCAGGACTTGTCTGCCTGTGCTGGTTTTGAACCGTGATCCTCAGATCTCAAGTCCCCTGAGTAGCCAGGATTTAAGGATTACAGGTATGAGCCACAAGCATGGGCTTTTTTTTTTTTTTTTTTGTCGGTTGTAGGGCTTGAACTCTGGGACTGGGCGCTGTCCCTGAACTCTTCAGCTCAAGGCGAGCACAGATCACACTTTTTTTAAAAGCAGATAAAGTAAAGCTTTTGTTGGGAAGAAATAGCTATCTGTGGTCCTACAGCTGGCCAAAGGAAACATATGTACAAAAGAATCTCAAAAATCTACCCTGATAAATAGACGCGTTAAAGAGCAAAATGGTGAAGCCATCAGGACAAAATGGTAGTAACTCTGTGCAGAGATAATTAATTAATTACCCTTTTAATTGTTGCCATATAAATGGCATGCCCCCTACAGATGAACCATTGGCGTACCATATCAGTTCCTTGAAATGATTATCTTAATTTTAAACAATTGTTATTTCCTTCAATAACTAGGTAAAGGGGGGCTGGGAAGGTGGCTTAGTGGTAGAGCGCTTGCCTTGCATGCCAGAGGCCCTGGGTTCAATTCCTCAGCACCATATAAGCAAAAAGAAAAAGCCGGAAGTGGCGCTGTGGCTCAAGTGGTAGGGCTCTAGCCTTGAGCTGAAGAGCTGAGGGACAGCGCCCAGGCCCAGAGTTCAGGCCCCATGACCGGACCCAAAAAAACAAACAAACAAACAAAAACTAGGTAAAGGGTCTAATTTTCTTTCTCTCTCTTTCTTTCTTCTTTCTTTCTTTCTTTCTTTCTTTCTTTCTTTCTTTCTTTCTTTCTTTCTTTCTTTCTTTCTTTCTTTCTTTCTTTCTTTCTTTTGGGGGGGAGTCCGGTCGTGGGGCCTGAACTCTGGGCCTAGGCGCTGTCCCTCAGCTCTTCAGCTCAAGGCTGGCGCTCTACCACTTGAGCCACAGTGCCACTTCTGGCTTTTTTCTTTTTGCTTATGTGGTGCTGAGGAATCGAACCCAGGGCCTCATGCATGCAAGGCAAGTGCTCTACCATTGAGCCACCTTCCCAGCCCAGGGGTCTAATTTTCTATAGTGGCTATAGAAAGGTCATCTGAAAGATTCTTCTAGTAATTATACTCTGCCAGGACTCAGGCTGGAATTGACAAAGGCTCCACTCAAGCTAGTTTGAGCAAACTAGACAAATGGACCCTGGAGCTGGTGGCTCACTCCTGTCATCTTAACTACTCAGGAGACAGATCTGAGGCTCACAGTTCAAAGCCAGCCTGGCCAGACAAATCTGTAAGACTCTTATGTCTGATTAACCAGCAAAAAAAAAAAAAAAAAAAAAATCAACAAGGCATAAGTGGAGGTGTGGCCTGTAAGGTCCACTCCTGGATGGCTAGCAGACTCCACCCTCCTCGCAGCAAAGTCTCCACCCAGTACCTGCGTTACCTAGGCAACTGGGACACCTCGAAGAGGTCACATCTGCATCTGCTGAGGTCACATCTGAATTTGATGTGGTCACACCTTTCTCCACCCATACCCTAGATAAGGCCTAGCCCAGGCCCAGAGGCTCTCTCTCTCGCTGTTCTTTTCTCTCTCTCTGCTCTTTTCTAGCTCTCTCTGTTCTCTCTGTTCTTTTCTTGCTCTTTCTGCTCTTTTCTAGCTCTTTTCTCTCTCTTTCCTCTTTCTTTTGCCAGCCGCATGGAGTGCCAACCTTGACTGGTCCCAGCAGGTTTACTCAATAAACCTACCCCTACCTGAATACCATGTGCGTGCTGCTGTTCTTACTCGGCTACCTCTTTTTATTTTTATTTTATTTATTTATTTTTGGGTCCACTCGTGGGGCCTGAACTCTGGGCCTGAGCACTATCCCTCAGCTCTTCAGCTCAAGGCTAGTGCTCTACCACTTGAGCTACAGCGCCACTTCCGGCTTTTTTCTTTTTGCATATGTGGTGCTGAGGAATCGAACCCAGGGCCTCATGCATGCAAGGCAAGCGCTCTACCACTGAGCCACCTTCCCAGCCCCCAAAATTTGGCACTGCTTTTTTTTTTTTTTTTTTTTTTTGTCAGTCATGGGGCTTGAACTCAGCCTGTGTGTTTGCCCTCTGCTCTTCAGCTCAAGGCAAGCACTCTATCAGTTCAGCCACAGCACCACTTACCTCTTTTTAAAACCCTAACATGGCCCAAGTGCTAGAGTGCCAGCCTTAAGTGAAAAAGGCAAGCAGGAGTGAGAAGCCCTGAGTTCAAACCCCAGTACCTGGTACCAAAACACAAAAACAAACAAAATATGAAAAATGTTACAAAGGCCATTCTGCCCACAGGAAGGCACAGAAAATGAATACATCTTGGTAAATCCAATAAACAAGGAGTTAATTTTTAGATTTGGTAATTACTCTTTGACTTCCTGAACAGAGGAGGGGAGGGAGAGGGAGAAGGAGAGGGAGGGAGAGAGAGAGAGAGAGAGAGAGAGAGAGAGAGAGAGAGAGAGAGAGAGAGAGAGAGAGAGAGAGAGAGAGAGAGAGAAAGGTCCATTTGCTTATGAGATTGCAGAAACCTCTCTGCAGCAGATTCTGCCCTGATGCAACCCTGTTCTTGTAGTGCTGTAATGTGGGCCTTTGCTGCTGGCCTACTGCCATTAAACCCAGATCTACTGTCAGCTGATTTCAGCTGAAGAAAAAGAATACCTCTGCTGGGCACTGGTGGCATACACCTGTAATTCTAGCTACTCAGGAAGCTGAGATAGGCAGATCACAGTTCAAAGCCAGCCTGGGTAGAAACCCCTGTGAGACTCTTCTCTCCAATGAACCACCAACAATCCCAAAGTGGGATTTTGTTGTTGTTGTTTGTTCCTTGGCGTTCCTAATGTCCCTACCAAAGCAGAAATGGAGAGAATGGAATAGATAAGGCCAGACTCCATTTATCAATAGACCCTTTGTCAAAGTAAAAAGAGAATGACTGTCTTCTGAGGAGATAGCGCAAAAATCAAGTGACTAATTTGAGAAGGAGACAATGTACGCTGAGCGGACACTGATGATAACACGAGGATGGCAAGTGGGTAGGGCATGCCCTGTCTTTAGGAGAGGACTGCTCTGCCAGGGGTCTCCAAGCCAGCCTCTGGGGGCAGGGGGGCAGAGGGGGAGTCTGTCTGCAGTTTTTGTATGTAAGAACCACCTTGGTTTGAGGTCTCAGCCCCAATTAAATTAGTTCCCAGCTTTCAAAGGTTTTGTTCTCCATCCTTAGGGTTCCCCCTCCCCGCCCCCCAGCTTCCTGCTCAGCTGAGTTCCCTCGAGGAGGTTCACATGAGCTTTCCTTCCATTTCCCTCTATTTGTGCAAAGCCCAGGACATCTGCGCCCCTCCCCTCCCGAGGAACAGCTGCTTGCCCTCCCCGGGCAGGACCACCGCCCACTTCCTTATGCAGCTCCAAGTGGCTCGGTACTCAGATGAAACGGAGACCAGTGGAATATAACTCCATGTCTGGTGTTATAACACCTACCACAACTATCACCACCAATAGAGTTTTACATTGACCTCAGAGCCAGCCAGACCCTTCCCACAGCTAGCCAGCGATCTTCTTAACACTTGATCTGAGTCACGGCAGCAAATGATGTAAGCAAAGTCATAGAAAGACATGTTTAATCCCTGCCTTCCACCCAGGGCACCGAAGATGTCACCAGCAAGTTTAGGGCAGCTAAGTGGACTTTGGTCCTTGCATCTGACAAAAGAGATGACTTCAGGCAAGATGGGAACAAAAGTAAAGATGACAAGAAAAGTTGATGAGAAGAGAAATATGACAGAGCACCTGACCTAGACACGCTTGGGGAGGTGGAGCCCAGGTCTGCCATGCTGGATCTCTCCCACTGTCTTCCCCATTCCAGGGCTTGGCCTTGGGTTCAGTTGTGAGAATGAGAAGGCTTTCTGGTGGGTGGGCCTCCTTTCTGGTGTGTGTGGAGACAGCTGATGCTAGGGGCAAGCTCCTGGTTTGTGTGTGCTGTTGCTGAATGGCTGTCCTGCAGGTGAAAGCAGCAGAGACACAGGATTCTGATCCCCAAACAGGACGGAGGTCTGTTCTTTTGTGTGTCTAACCTTTACTCTATCCCATATCTTCTTATCTACCTCTTGGAATGTGGCCTTTGATCTGTAAACCAAAAGCACCCAAGGTAACAGGTACTCTCTTACCAATTAACACCAGAGGCCTGAGAAGTCTCAGGAGCTCTCCAGGATCTTGACCTCATCTCCTGCTTCTATGTCTAGAGGAATCTTTTTTTATTTTTTGACCATCATGGTATGGAGATTGGTGTGATGGAAAATCCCATCCTTCTTTCCTCATTCAACCTGGCTACAGTAAAATCTGTGCATATGTGAAGCACCTTGGAGAAATCCCTTTGTACAATTAGTACGCAGCAAAAAATGATGAAAAATTAATGACAGGAAACTACAACAGGTGTGTTCAGGAGCCAGCACTGGTGGAATGGAAAGGGTTCATGGAGAGGGTGAATAAGGATGAATATAGTCCACATAGTTAATCTGTATGTATTAAAATATAACAATGAAACCTGTTGACTCTGTTTTAAGCAGGAGGAGGGGGATGAGGAGAGGGATGGAGGGGGTGAGCTTGATCAGGGTATTTTGTATGTATGTATAGAGATATTTCAGTAGACTTCCCCCCACCCTTGTACAGATAACAGATGCTACTTTAAGAATTTTTTTAAAAAGAAATAAATTTGATCCCAACCATCTCCATATATAAAATTAATTCTAGATCTATTATGAAATGAAATGTAAGAGACAAAGCTTTAAAAATATGAAATAATATGTGGAGAATGTCATTCTGGTGTTGGGAGAAGAAAGAATGTCTTAAGACAAGTGCCAGAAAAATAACGATTAAATTGGAAAGTTTCTTCAAAAGGCATTAAAAAGAAAAGAAAAGGCTGGTTGCTGATGGCTCACACCTGTTACCCTAGCTACTCAAGAGGCTGAGATCCAAGGATTGCAGTTTGAAGGCAGCCAGGATAGACAAATCTGAGATACTTTTATCTGCAATTAACCAGCAAAAAGCCAAAGTGGAGGTGTGACTTAAGTGGTAGGGTGCCACTCTTGAGCTAAAAACCTAGCAAGACTTCAAGGCCCTGAGTGCAAGCCCAAGTACCATCACAAAAAAAAAAAAAAAAAAAGAAAAGGAAAGAAGAAGGAGAAGGAATAAAAAGGAAGAAAGAAAGGAAATGCACAAACCATTTCCTTCCTTGAGTGGAAAATGACAGATTACTTTGAAAAACAGTGTGATTCTTCTTTTCACCTACACTATAAATTTTTTAATCCTATAGTCTAATGATTTCACTTCTAGGTATGGATATGCTTGCTTCTGTGTGTTAGGAGACACAGAAAATGACATTTGCAACAGAACATTTGTACCAATCAATAATTGGCAATTCACTGTCCCAAAGAAACTGGGCTAGACTTAAAATAGCAGCGAGGGTGTAGCTAATTTGGTTCAGTAAAAAGAATCTTCAGGGAGGCAGATTTTCTTTTTGCAGATAGAAGAAAACTTGCAAGCCCTCAAAAGCATGAGTTGGAGGATCCTGTCTCCCACAGAAGTGAATTCCCAAAACCGGAAGTGAGGTTGGGAATGTGGCTTGGTGGTAGAGTGCTTGCCTAGCATGCAGGAAGCCCTGGGTTTGATTCCACATAAACAGAAAAAGCTGGAAGTGGAGCTGTGGCTCAAGTGGTGGAGTGCTAGCCTTGAGCAAAAGAAGCTTAGGGACAGTGCCCAGGCCCTGAGTTCAAGTCCCAGGACTGGCCAACAACAACAACAACAACCAACCAACCAAACAAACAAACAACAATTGGAAGGGGTTGAGGGGCTCTGGGTGTTGCAGGCATTACCAGATGGTCCTCAAGCTCCTTACCAGCTGTGAGGGGTGAGGGGTTCTTGCCTTCCTTTTCTAGAAACACTAGGCCACTCCACAGAAAGGGTGTTAGATACTCTGAATTGGCTGTCAATCAGGTGAGTTGCAGCGTCCATCGTGAAAATCCTGGGAGTAGAGAGCTTTAAGCAACTCATAAACCTCACCTAATTCATCAAGGATTGCTAAGGCAATGAACTACAACGTCAGGACAGCCGGGCGCCGGTGGCCCACACCTGTCATCCTAACTACTCAGGAGGCTGAGATCTGAGGCTTGTGGTTTGAAGCCACCCCAGGCAGGAAAGTCTGTGAGACTATCTCTAATTAAACACCAGAAAAACTAGTAGTGGCGCTGTGGCTCACAGTGGTAGAGTTTTAGCCTAGAGCGAAAAAGCACAGGGCCTGAGTCCAATGCCCATGACTGATAAAAAAGGAAAAAGTCTGGAAGGAGAGAGAAATAATTTTAAAAAAGACAACAAACCATGACAATAACAATATCACTTTTTTTCCCCCCAGTCGTGGGGTCTGAACTCTGGGCCTGGGCGCTGTCCCTCAGCTCTTCAGCTCAAGGCTAGCGCTCTACCACTTGAGCCATAGCACTTGGCTTTTTCTACTTATGTGGTGCTGAGGAATCAAACCCAGGACCTCATGCATGGGAGGCAAGCACTCTACCACTGAGCCACCTTCCCAGCCCCCAATATTTTTTATTAACAAAACATGATCTCCAAAATGGTAAAGGATTTCTTTATGGCAGGAGGTCACAAGTAGTCTGTTGTCTCAAAACTGATCTCCTTTGACCCCCACTTGCCTTCTTGTGTTCTTCTCCACACTGGGCAGATCCTGGCGCGATTTTACATTTACTTCTTCAATAAGATGGTCTGAGGAAGGTGGTCCTTGGAAAAAGCTTGGGGAGGAGGTTGAGGCCACAGCCTGGCCCTGCATGAGGGCAGGCAGATGGCTGCTACTCCTGCTGGGTATTTGGGGCAGAAGCGTCCTGCAAAGCCTCGGAGGGAGAAGGCAAGGACCTTCGGTAGATGGGCTCAGGCACGGCTGGGCTCTGCACCTGCTTCGGGAAGGTACTTTTTGGGCAGGCAACTCTGTGGCCGAGATCCTGCTCTAACCAGCTAGAATGTGGCTAGGCGAAAACCACAGGCCTCGCGCCAGTTCCCAGAGTGGCCTGGGATGCCCTCCCTACTGCTCCTGGAAGTCCTTCTGCAGGCAAACCCAGCCAAAGGAGCCTCCTTTTATTGCCATCTGACCAGACGTACTCCCACTTCCAGATGCCTCCGGCCTCAGCTGAACACATCTGGTGAAAACCATCAGGCTGAGCACAGACCCAGTTAACTATTGTGGACTTTTGTTTTCCTTGCTGAGAACTAGGAGTCTCGATCTCCAGGCCTCTCACAGTTAAAACTACTCAGGGGCAAGCAAAAGTGACACTTTTCAGTGGTCTGTCAATCACGATTACATAATGATACTGTCAGTTTCAATAAACCATAGTGAATGTTAGCAAGGTGCAGACACAGCGCGTGGAGAGCTGATTCACACGTACAGAGCACGCACCAAGGTGAAGAAAGACACGTGGACATTCAGTTCCTTACCTTGAGAAGACAGAACTGAGCAGCGGGAAAATCAAGTTGGCTAGGAAGGCAGCCATCTTCCGTAATGCTAAGTCGGCAGGGCAGGGAACTCCAAGACTGTAGGTACAACCAGCAGGTCCCATAGGTTAGTGAAGATGGATTACACTTCCTAAACCCATAGCCCTCTCATTACCCCTGCAGGTTCATGCTTCCTTCCTACCTAGAGTGCTATTCCCAGTTCACGTCCTTCTCCCTACCTCTACCTTGATGGCACTCCTTGGGGAAGCTGTCTTGAACCATGCCCACGTTGGGTTCTTTTATCTCTCTCTCACCCAGCTGCAAAGCGATGTCTTGTCTACTCTGCACACACAGGGGCTCTTCTGTGTGTGTGGGATGGCCGAGACGCAGCAGACATGAAGAACGGAAGCACCTCGCCAGAAAAGAGTGCGGAGGCTCTTCTCAGAGACCTGAAGATCAACAGCGGAGAGCAACGAGGTCCAAGAGGAGAAAGAGCAGAGACCCAGCACGGCTCAGAGACCATCGTAATACTGGAATGCAGGAGCAACGTGGTGCATTTGTTTAGAGGCACCATGGCGATGCAGATCTGTTTTGAGTTAGGCCCTGGCCTCCGCACAGCCCTGGGAGGTGACCCTGAGACATCGGCACACTGCAGGGGCTCGGGATGCTTCCAACACAGGGACGGCAAGAACCCCAGTTGCCCTGAGCTCTGATGCCAGCATCTGAACACCCCGGGGCCACGCCATGGAGCGGGCTCGAAGGGAAGGAACGCCGAGGGGCCTGTGGCCCTGCTGTACCTTCCGTAGGGCAAAGTGTGCATGAGTGCTAATTATACCTGACTATGTAGGAGAAGAGCACGGTAGTGGATATGTTCATCATTGTGCATATAATTATTCGATTGACCCTAACACTAAACAACTGGTGATGTGTGGGTGAACACGCATGAACAGCTCACGTGAGATGAGAAAGCTCTGAGACCAAGTGGAAGCCATGGACCCTGGGCTGGGCTCAATCAGCAAAGGGACACATTTGCTAGTCAGTGGTTGCACTGAGATGAATGGAGAGAAAACGGAAGGGCTTTGCTGTGGGGGTTTGCCACCCTGCTCCCTCCTACCAGGAAGAGTGCCATCTTTTGCCTCCTATCCATTGTGCTCAGTGCTTTGCTATGCTACTTCCAGGGTGCTAGAAACTGGGACTGCATCTCTCACGGACTTCTCTATTGTAAGGGGCTCGTCAATGCCAAAAACCCAAGCAACTTCTGCAGAGAACCCAGAAACCACGCTGACAGAGCAGATCCACGGTAACCTCGATGGTGCATACTGTGGGTCAGAAATAGTTTTTGTTGTTGTTGGTCATGGGGCTTGAACTCAGGGTCTGGACACTCTCCCTGAACTCTTTTGCTCAAGGATAGCTCTCTACCATTTTGAGCCACAGCACCACTTCCAGTTTTTTTCGTGGTTCATTGGAGATAAGAGTCTCACAGAATTTCCTGCCTGCGCTGGCTTCAAACCATAATCCTTAGATCTTAGCCTCCTGCGTAGCTAGGATTTACAGGCATGAGCCACCAGTGCCCAGCTGTAGGTCAGAAATTTTATTTTTTATGTTTATTTTTACTGTAAATAGCTAGACAGTGACTATTTTAGGTTTGTTGCAAGCCACGAGGTTCTATCACAACTAGTCAACTCTGCCATTGTGCTGTGAAATCAGACATGGATACTGTGCACATGACTGTGTCCCAATAAAACTTTATTGAGCCGTGCCTGCTGACTCCTAAGACAGATGAACAGAAGGCTGTAGGTATGTCTGCCTACAGCCTCTGCAGGACTTACCAGAGTGCTCTGGGCTCCTCTTGGGAACAATATTGAGGAGAAGATGGATGACCAGAGGGTACCAGGTCAGCATTAGGGGCTGCTGTTCTCAGGGATACTCTGCAAAGTGAGCAAAGGAAGAAGGGGCTGGAAGGGGAATGAGGGGAGTGGGGAGAGGGAATATTGCAATCTGTGGTGAGAATGAGGACACTTGAGAGAAGTAGGCTAGGAAGGAGCAGGATGTGAGTGGGTGAGGACTTTTTCATAACTCCCTTTCTCTAGAGCTAGGACTGGAAACAAAAAAATCACTATTCTAGAACAAAGCTGCCTCCTCCCAGCAGCTGCTGGACATACCTTCCAACAGCTACAATTAGACAAACCCTGAATGGGTCCAGGATATTATGGATGAAACATTTTTTGGTTTTGGGCTGGGAAGGTGGTTTATTGGTAGAGTGCTTGCCTAGCATGCAGGAAGCCCTGGATTCGATTCCTCAGTACCATATACACAGAAAAAGCTGAAAGTGGCGCTGTGGCTCAAGTGGTAGAGCACTAGCCTTGAGCAAAAGAAGCTCAGGGACATTGCTCAGGCCCTGAGTTCAGCCCCAGGACTGGCAAACAACAACAACAACAACTACTACTACTTCGGTTTTTAAAAACAAATAACAAAAAACAAAACCCTTCACTAAAGCAGGAATATTCCCAGTGTGATTAAACAAAATAGAAGCTATACGTAGAAGAACAAAAGGGCAGATTCTTTTTGCTCAGGCCTGTCCCTGCTCTCTGTGGACACAGCAAGCATCTTTATAAATACTGAGTTCGTGGATATGTCCTGTTTCTTCTATGTGGACTGCAGATGGTTTCCAAATAAAGAACGGTGGTCAGGCAGGGTGCTGGTGGCCCAAGCCTGTAATCAGACTCAGGAGGCTGAGACAACCAAGACTCAAAGCCAGTTGATGCAGGAAAGTCTGTGAGACTTTTATCTCTAACTAACCAGCAAAAAGCCAGAAGTGGAGCTATCACCAGAAGTGGTAGATCACCAGACTTGAGCAAAAAAGCCCAAGGGCAGTGCCCAGACCTTGAGTTCAAGCCCCAGGACTGGCACACATGCACGCATGTGCACACAAGAGAATACAGAAACAGAGATGGAGCAACAGCTGCGATGAAGTCAGCGCCGAAGTCAATGTCAGTAACCCTCTGACAGTGTGCCATGGAGGCTTGGGGTTTGGTGGCCTGGGGAGGGCTGGGGGCCTTTGGCAGCCGCTGCTGTGTATTCAAGGGCTAGGGTGGAGTTGATTGGCAGAGTGCAAAAGCAAGCTGGGAAAAGAAGGTGCCAGAGCGGAGCTGGCTGCTCCAAAGCCCCAGGGAGTGGACCCGGGTTGACCGGAACTAGAGACAGCACCCCTGCCCATGAACTTCGCATCGCAGTCTCAGCAACCAGCAGGAATCTTCCCCTTCCTTCCACATGTGCGCCCAGGCTGAATCTCGGAGGCTGGGGTTGGCTCTTTTCTCTTTCTGCTCCTTTGGTTCTCAGTTCAGCTTTGGTCCAGCAGTGCAGGCCAGACATTGGTCAGACCGCCTCTGGTAGAGAAACCTCCATGGTGTCTCTGGGAAGGGGACCTGAGCCCTGTTCTCTGGTGTCAGAGTTTCCCTCCCAAGGGGTCTCGCGAGAAAGCCTGATGTATTCCGATCTGCAGAGGCCCTGGTGTCTGAGGGAAGGACCTGCCGTCCCTCACATCCACCAATGAACACCATCATTACCCCCTCTCAGATGACCCTCTGAGACTGATGTTTAGTGTCTCCATTAGACTACACCCCAAAACAGAGATTACAGAGCAGGCTCAGATAGTCATGATGAGCCAGCCGGGTGTCTTCCATCAAACTCCTTTCTCATTTCCCCTGGCCTAGCTGGAGTTCTTAGGTGCCCAGCAACAAAATGCAGCTTCCTAGACGCGAAGCCCTTCTGCTTGGCCACAGCCTTGCCCAGAGCCCTCATGCCACACACGTGATCCATGACCGGACTTCGGCCCTGTTTCGTTGGGAACTTTTTCTTTTTTCTGGTTGGAGGGTTGGGAACTTCATTCCATCAGCATCTCAGAGAGAAGCAGGCTAACTGACAGCCCTAGTCACAAATGAAACACACAGACTTGTCAGCGAGGAGGAGGAGGACGTGGGATCATTCATGCTCAGCGAGCTCTACCCCATGTGGATGAGAGAGCTCGGCTTTGAATGCCCTGCTAAGGCTGCTTTCCCATTGCGTGTGGAGGAAGTGTGTCTGCTTTGGAGACATTTCTGGATAAAATGTACCCATTCTGGGAATCGGAGAGGGCTTCCAACGTGCGGTGAAACTTGAGAATCCTCAGCTGTGCCATGTGAATGAACGCCTTGGTTGCAGCGGATGGCAATTCTCTCCACGCCAGCGCATCCTCACACAAAACTCCAGCCTTCCTGGGCCCCACCCAGCATGTTGAGATGTGAAGGAGATTAAAAAAATCACACCTAGGCCTCACTGCTGCCGTGGAGACACCCTGGCCCTCAGTGGGGACCTCACTAGATTTGGTGGATTCTCTACTCCCAGAGCAACATAGTTTCAGGATGATGATGATGATGATGATGATGATGATGATGATGATGATGTGTGTGTGTGTGTGTGTGTGTGTGTACCATGCATCAGTACTCAGGGCCAAGGCACTATCCTTTAGCTTTTGTTCTCAGGCTGAAGCTCTACCCTGTGAACCACAGCTCCACACCTGGCTTTTTGCTGATGAACTGGAGCTAAGAGCCACATAGACTTTCTTACGTGGGCTGGCTTTGAACCAAGATCCTCAGGTCTCAGCCTCCTGAGTTTTAGACGTGAGCCACCAGCACTTGGCTCACAGCTGTACCTCTTTCCCCCAAGGAGGCTGCAAAGATGACCGAAGCAGCAGATGTGGACTTGTAGAACAGAAGGTTGGAAGGAGAGATGCGGTCTTTCTTGAAGGTCCTTTCACTGAAGTAGGGTCTGTGATGCCAGCGGGGGTGGATGTCCAGGCTTCCTGTGCTTCAACGCTCAGACGCCAGTCCTGAGGGACTCTAGGGACAGCGCTTTGGCTCCTGAGGCCTGCTCAGTGACAGCCGGTCCTCTGCAGGCTGTGTGGCTGGAAGCACTCTCACTTGCTGGCCCAAGGCCTTACCACCCAGTGTGCTTTTACTGGACACCACTGAGGTCTGAGTGCTCAGGCGTCAGGCAAATCCTTCTTCAGGGTGCAGCGTCTGAACCCAGCTCCTCAGTTCCCAGGCTCGCCTCTGGAGCGTGGAGCAGCCCCGCTGGCCAGAAGATGGCAAGCTCTGCCTGTTCTCACTGAGCCTTTGGTTGGATAAGGCCCTTTGGGAACGACTGGGCTCCACATGGAATCAGGAAACTCTTCAAGGAAAATCGCTCCCTGTTCCTCAAAGGCAGCTTATCTGTCTTTGTGTGTACGTGTATGTATTGTTTGTTGAACTCAGTACCTAGGAGCTGCCCCTTTGCCTTTTTTTTTTTTGTTGGTCGTGGGGCTTGAACTCTGGGCCTGGGCGTTGTCCCTTAGCTCTTCAGCTCAAGGCGAGCGCTCTACCACTTGAGCTACAGCGCCACTTCCGGTTTTCTGGTGGTTTTATTGGAGATAGGAGTCTCACGGTCTCTCCTGCCTGGGCTGGCTTTGAACTGCGATCCTCAGATCTCAGCCTCCTGAGTAGCTAGGATTACAGGCATGAGCCACCAGCGCCCGGCCCCCTTCGCCTTTTCACTCAAGGCTGGCTCTCTACTTGAGCCGTACTCCATTTCTGCTTTTGGTGGCTAAATGGAGACAACAGTCTCATGGACTTTTCTGCCTGGGCTAGCTCTGAAACATGATCCCTCTATCTCAGCCTCTTGAGTTGCTAGGCTTACAGGCGTGAGACACCAGTGCCTGGCTAGAGCTCACCACCCATCTTTGAAGCATCTGAGAATCTCACAGGGGCTTTGAGCGGCCATCCATACAGCTTTTTCCTTAATAAAGTTGTAATATAGTTTGAGTTTTACTTTTAACAGAATTGTGTGAAGGCTCCTGTCTCTCAGGGAGTGAGTGGGCCTGATATAGTCATCTTTCTGACTTGATTATATATCTGATAGTTATAAGGAGAACAGATAAGTAAAGCATTATCAAACATTGTTTTTCTGACTCATTACACACTGAAGTCTGAATCCTGGTCTCTCCTTATCAAGAACATTCTTTTCTGAGTTGGAAAAGGAGAATGCCTAGTTCTTGTTTCCTCTTGGGCCATTCAGTTATTTATTTGGATGGTAGCCATCATCCAAATATGAGTTTCTTCATATTGGAGTTTTCCTCCCTATGAGTTTTGTCACAGAACAAAACACTCAACTTTACGATCCAATATACATTCTCATAAAGTTCTGAGCACATTCCTGTTTACTGTGGATGAAGCTCAACATTGAAACTCTCCAATGTCTAACAATTGATGGGTCTTTCTTAGGACTGGTGCTCATTGTAAGGTGTATGAAACCTGATGTGAATCTGGAAGGGTAGTGTGTGTATATGTGTGTGTATGACAGTAATGAGGCTTGAACTTAGGAACTTGTGCTTTTGTTGGGCTTTTTTGCTCAAGGCTGGTACTCTACCACTTGAGCCATGTCACTACTTCCTGCTTTTTGGTGGTTAATTAGAGATGTTTCTTATGGACTTTTCTGCCTGGGCTGCTTTTGAACTGGTCTTGATCTTCAGACCTCAGCCTTTTGAGTAGCTGACAGACATGAGCCACAGGCTGATTGCCTATTCATCTGCCACAACAGGAATTAGGGGCCTAGAGTCTTCAGTACCAGGTTTGAATCTCATTTAAGCTTGCCTCTTAGGTGGCTCCAGTTATTAATTCTCTGTGTGCCTTTATGTCAGCAATAAAGTAAGGATGATAAAAGTTCTAGACTCACAGGATTGTTGTGAACTCAAATACATTGTTCTATTTGCAGTCACTACTGGCACCTGACAAGAGACTGTAAATATCGGCTATTCTACTGACCTTAATGCACTCAGCTTCTTCCTGACTTCTTGATGCTTACTAAGGGTCTCATATACAAAACAGCAGAAGCTAATAGCTGAATGCTGGTAATCCCAGCTGCTCAGCAGGCTAAGGTCTGAAGATCTGTTAGAAATGAATATAAGCAGAAAAGTCTATGAGACTCCTATTAACCAATTAATCACCAAAAGCTGTGGCTCAAGTGGTAGAGCACCAGACTTGAGTGAAAAAGCTATGGGACAATGTAGTCGAGGCCTTAGTGTACACACAAGCTTATGCACACACACATATGCACTAATCTACTGTAGTCCAACATAATCCTAAATTTGAATTGTGACAAACTAGCCACTCTCAGACCTCACTGGCACCCTGACCAAACATGGGCATCCTACATAGAGCGATGGGTGTGCAATCTCCTAGCTAGCCTCAAATAAAAATACAATCCCAGTCTTCTCAAATGTAACTATCATATAACACGGGCAAATCTCTTGCTTGAAAAGTATTATATGCATAGGAGTGGTTGACAACAGCCCAATAGCTATGTGCATATGATCATATGAAATAATATTCTATGAAATGAACTCCAAGAGAAGGAAACAAGAGACTGTTCTTCAGCTGCCATTGTTGCTGCTTTTGTTTTCTTTTCTTCTTGTCCTGTTAGTGTGTGTGTATTTGGGAGGGAAGGGAGAACACAGAAAAGGTGGACAAGGATGAACAATGCAGCTGTGATACTTGCCAGACACTGTGTGGAAAATGAACTGGATATCTTGTGTCTGGGGATGGGAGGGAAAGACTGGGAAGAAAGTGAGGGAAAGGGAGACATGGCTCATTACCTGATTCCTGTAACTGTAACTCTATAATAACCATTAAAAAAAAGAAAATTAGTTTAATATTCTTGTCTATAGATTATCCAGAACAAGGTCAGGACTAAGGATTCTCTGTTGGAATGTGTTTGCTTCAACACTTCAGAGAAAAATGACATTTCTTTAAGTGAGAACGCAGTCATTGGGTGCAGAGCCGGTCAGACCACTTGACCTTTATCACTGAACACAGTGTCCCGGCCTACTCCAACTCATTCCGTAAGATTTCTGCTTGAGAAATCTTCACTCCAGGATTGCTTCTTTGTTCATCTCCCACCACCAAAGTTGGTTGCCAATCCCTGTTCACACTGCCACAGAATGTGAGCACCGACGAAGACAGCCAGGACTCCGCGAACTGCTTCTGTAGCATCGTGTTCTTCTTAGGAATTTTTTCTTGGCCAAGCTCTTGCATTTATATTAGATTTGGCTATTCCAAAATGATATAATTCTGGTAAATCCTTAAAATATCCAGGGTTATGGGGCTGGTCTTGGTTCACAAAGGATGTGGTGGTATTTTACTAGTTGGGAGTACAGCTTTATAGTTTTCAATTTGTGAAAGCTCAGACAGGCATGTTCTCATTCAACCAAATACAGCTTTTTTATCCTCCATTTCCATCTTCTTTAAATAACCCATTCAAGCCTGACACTGGTAGCTTGTGCCTGTAATTCTGGCTACATGAGAGGCTTAGATCTGAAGATTGGAGGGCTGGGAAGGTGGCTCAGTGGTAGAGCGCTTGCCTTGCATGCATGAGGCCCTGGGTTCGATTCCTCAGCACCACATAAGCAAAAAGAATAAAGCCGGAAGTGGTGCTGTGGCTCAAGTGGTAGAGTGCTAGCCTTGAGCTGAAGAGCTGAGAGACAGCGCCCAGGCCCAGAGGTCAGGCCCCACGACTGGACCCCTCCCCGCCGCAAAAAACAAACAAACAAACAACAACCTGGAGCAGACAAATCCATGAGTCTCTCATCTCCAATTACCCATCAGTAGAGCCACAAGTAGACATGTGGCTCAAGTGGTAGAGTGCTAGCCTTGAACAGAAAAAGCCAAGGAAGAGTACAAAGCCTTGAGTTCAAGTTCTAGGGTAACTTGGGTTGGCATGCACACTGCATATGCCCATGAATGCACATGCATGCACGCACACATGCACATGCGTGTGTGCGTACACACACACACACACACACACGAACGTTTTATACTTTGACTTTAAAGGCTGAATTTGGAGGCATCCATCACAGTGACCAGTAAGTTTCTGAAATGTCCTGCCCCAACCTGGCTCAGACATGCGGATGGTGATACATACTAGCAAGACAGGGGACAGGGAAAGGACTGAAATGACAAGCAGGCCCATGTAAATCACACATCAGCCTCGTAATGCTGAACAGGGCTGGCTGGGTAAGGGGATACTGGAAGGGAGCTGATGGCTCCCTCCAGAGAACGTGCATGCGGTCCCATAACAAGTTCAATGGGTAGACGTTAATATTAAGACTGCAGAGTTTTGAGTGGGGTCTAGCAGCTCATGCCTTTAATCCTAAACTACTCAGGAGGCTGGGACCTGAGGATCAGTTTCAAGGTAGCCCAGACAGAAAAAGTCTGTGACATTCTTATGCCCAATTAGCCAGCAAAAAACTAGATATGGAGCTGTGATTCAAGTGTAGAGCACCAGCTTTGAGTAGAAAAAGCTAAGGGAAAACCCAGTACTGGCATGCGTGTACACACACACACACACAACCACCAACAGACATTGAATGGAGCAGCATTGTAACTGAGGTTTGAATAAAACCTATGTACCAGCTCTGATCACCAATACTTTATGGCTTATTTTCATTATTTTGGTGTCAGTACCACGTCAGGGGCTGGATACAACTTTTCAACAAGCTGTTTCATCATCAGATTGCTTTCCAAACCACAATAGCTTGAGGTCTAAGATGACTTCTTAGTACAGTATTTGGCTATTAATAATGCATTTCTGGACATGAAGTCCAATACTGGCTTATGACATCTTACCTGGAATTTTGTTCTTGTTGTTGGTCCTGGGGCTTGAACTCAGCCTGAGCACTGTCCCTGAGTCTCTGTGTGCTCAAGGTTAGTGCTCAACCACTTGAGCCACAGCACCATTTCCAGCTTTTTCTGAGTAGTTTATTGGAGATAAGAATATTATAGACTTTTATGTCTAGGCTGGCTTTAAACCGCGTTGCAATCATCACCTCTCAGCCTCCTGAGTCGCTAGATTACAAGTGTGAGTCACTGGCACCAATAAAGTTTTAAGAGTTAATACTCTGCATAGTGAGACCAAAGGATATCCTCAGGGGAAGAACACATTGATTACATAAATAATATTTATTGAAATGAACTCCAGGAAAAGGAAACAAGTTTTTCTTTTCTTTTGGTTTGTTTATTTATGTCTTGGGTGAGGGTTACTGGGGGTACAGAAATGGAGGGACAAAGGGTGAACAAATGCAGCACTGGTATTCACTAGACACTATGTTGAAAATGAACCATACCAATTGTGGATGGGGATGAGATGAAAAAACTGGGAGAGAGCAAGGGAAAGGTGACAATGTCCAAAAGAAATGCATTTTTTTTTTTGGGGTCCGGTCGTGGGGCTCGAACTCTGGGCCTGGGCACTGTCCCTTAGCTGTTCAGCTCAAGGCTAGCGCTCTACCACTTGAGCCACAGTGCCACTTCCAGCTTTTTTCTTTTTGCTTATGTGGTGCTGAGGAATCAAACCCAGGGCCTCAGGCATGCAAGGCAAGCGCTCTACCACTGAGCCACTTTCCCAGCCCAGAAATGTATTCTATACCTGACTTATGTAACTGTAACTCCTCACATTTATAATTTTTTAAAAAGCTCAAAAAAAGAGAAACTTTTTTACAAAAAAAAAAAAAGATAACTGAAGCAATGCTGCTAACCAAAGGAAAAATCATTTGGGTCTGTTTGTAGATAGAATTTTAGAAAATTGGCCATCTGTCCACAGAAACACATAACTCAATCCATGTAATTTTCCCTGTTCTTATGACTTTAGAGCTTGCTTTTTTGGTATCATATTCATAAACACAACTTACTTACCCTTTCAACAATTACTTGAGAGCTTGCTATCTGTCAAAGATTGTTCAAGAAGACACTAGGGATGATGCATTAAGCAACAGGACATCTGAGGATCACAGTTTGAAGCCAGCCCAGGCAGACAGATGGTTCTGAGACTCATCTCCAACTAACTAGCAAAAAGCCAAAAGTCAAAGTGTGGCTCAAGTAGTTAAGAGTGCCAGCTTGAACAAAAAAGCTGAGGGACAGAGCCCAGGCTCTAAGTTCAAGCCCCAGTACTAGCACAAAGAAAAAAGAAGGCATGCTATGACCAAAGTAATGTGGCTTGTCATAGGAACAGTTACAGAAAGTACTTAAGCTTTAAAACTCTCTTTTGGGGGGATGTCACCAAGAGTGGGAGAAGGGAATTGGTGAGCACAGTCCTTCATGTTTGATAAAAGCCGCAGATTTCAACAGCATCCTGAGAACACAAATCTCCCCATCCTAGTATTTCCTTAGAGTCATGATGTCCAAGTCCTGATATAAATGATAGAGGCATGACATCAACCAATGTTTTAACAGGAGAAAATAAAAGCTGCTGCTATCTGAACTCGGTTATGTCTGTGTATTAATAACTCTTCACATTGACTTAACGGGGGCCTGAAGACTGGAAGGGAAGGTTTAATGCCCATCTCAGTAGACAAAAATCCCTGCAACTCCTTCCTCCAATTAATCATCCATGCAGCCAGAAGGGAAGATGTGGTTCAAGTGGCTGAGAGCACAGGCCCCTGAGTTCAAGCCCTAGTACTTGCTAGGAAGGAGAGGACGTACAGCAGCCATCTCTCCAAGGGGGTATAACCGCACTGACCTACAGGCAGTGAAGACGGGGTTCTTCCCTCACAGCTGTACTTCTAAAGACTAAAAATTGGATGTTATTTTAATAGCTGTGGATTCTTTTCATTTTGAAGTGGTTCATGTCCAGTAAGTCATTCTTGAGTAGTAATTCTTGTAGAAGGGACTTTTAGGGGAACCAAAAACTTTAAAAAGTATGTTCAGAATCTGATGCCAGTTGTTCATGCCAGCAATCCTAGGTACCCGGGAGGCTGAGATCTGAGGACTGTGGTTCAAAGCCAGCCCAAGCAGGAAAGGCCACGAGACTATTACCTGCAACTATACAGCAAAAAGCTGTAAGTGGAGGGGTGGCTCAAGAGGTAGACACCAACCTTGAAGCCCCTAGTTCAAGCCCCAGTGCATGCTCTTTCTGTCTGTCCGTCTGTTTCTCTCTCTCTCACACACACACAGAGGAGAGAGAGAGAGAAAGGGGGGGAAGATTAGAAGATTGAGCAGAGGGCACCGACATGTGGCATTCTGTCCGCTTTAGTGTACATTTGTGCCTGTGGCTGACTGGTATTTGAGCTTCAGTTTACTGGTCTCTCAAGGCATGCCATGACCCTGGCAAGGCTGTGATCATGTGCCAATGTCTTTCTCTAGTGAAATGACATCGTCCCTAATGGGTTTTTTCTTTCATTATATTTTCCTTCTTCTTGGCTGAAGTAGCTCATAATTTTTATGATTCTAGCCTCTAACAGACTGCTTGTATTACTGTAGAAAGTTGGGCACTACATTCCTATTTTCTTTCTGGGTCCAACCAAGAAAATGGGTGAGTTATATACCAGAAAGCCAGAATGGAGCTGTGGTTCAAGTGGTAGAGAACAGAAAATAAGCTCAGGGACAAGCCCCGAGTTCAAGCTCCAGGATCAGCACAAAACCAGAAAAAAGCAAAAAGCCTCAATCAGTGAAATCCCATATTTATCAAAGGAGAGGAAAAACCACAAAAAGTGAGCCGTGTGCTCTCATGAGTCTAATAAAGATTGAGCTTTTCTCCTGAGGGCATCTTAATGGCCCAGTGATTTAAATCTTGTATTAAACAAGAACCATGTTTGTGTTTCAGAGGTCAGACTATGCACACCTGAGTTCATACACTATATTCTGCAGCTGTGTTCAGCGGCTCACCTATCTTTGGCATGACTGATGTTCCAATGTGCTGAGAACTTGGTGGGGGCTTTAGATGAACCTTAAATACTAGTGGTCATCTCCTCCCAGTCCATCGCTCCTGACCCCTTCGCATGTCCTTGAAAGAGGCACCTGTGATTCTCCAGCCTTTCCCCAAGGTCCACGTGTACCGAATGTTATGCAATCACAATGTTTCCCCTCTAGGAAACTTCACTATGTAACACTTTAGACAACACCAAACTTACTCCACTGTGAAGTGACCCTTCTTTTTCTTTAGACATCATTAAATTATGAAACCATTCATTATGTATATATTCCAAAGCTACTTCTATACCCTCGTACATTTTTTTCCCTCAGTCTTGGGACTTGAACTCAGAGCCTAGGTGCTATCTCTGAGCTCTTTCACTTAAGGCTGGCACTCTACCACATTGAGCCACACCATTTCCAGTTTTCTGATGGTTAACTGGCGGTAAGTGTCTCAGACTTTCCTGCCCAGGCTGGCTTTGAATCATGATCCTAAGCTCTCAGCCTCCTAACTAGGATTAAGATTACAGGTGTGAGGCACCAGTGCCTGGCAAATATTGGAAATTCTGATTGTGTTACTACTACTCATTGTTAGTAGATTGGTATGAATAAAGCAGAGGGATATTCTTTCAGTATTGTCAGTAAGAAGTTGAACATAGCCAGGCATGGTAGTGCACACTTGTAACCCTAGCCCTTGGGAGGGAGATGTAAGAGGACTACAGGTTCAAGGCCAGCACAGGTTGCATAATAAGACTGTCTCAAAAACAAACAACAACAAAATATTCATTTAAATTTGCTCCTTTCAAATGGCAAAGTAGATTTTATAGTGACAATGGTTCAGGCCAGATGCATATTCAAGGTAGCCATGCCTGGCTTCAACAAAGGATGTTGTGGTAGCTTGAAAAGACACTGCAGAAAGGATCCTAGAGTTGGCTGAAGAAGATGAAGTTAAAATACCCAACTTTTAAGGTTCAAGGGGCTGAAGGATTAATGCTTTTGAGAAAGATGCTCAGAGCAGATAGCTAACTGGACCAAATGATCCAGGAAGCACACCAGGAAGTCCTAACATGTAACCATATATGACGAAAATGTGGCCAAAGCAAATGTGTCCAATGCTTATGAGAAATGACAATACTTACCCAAAAAAGAGAAATGTGAAGCTCTTTCTTGTTCATATGGAAAATTACTAAGTGCAGTTGGTTCCCTGACTGTAGGGCTGAGTACCATAAATGAAGAGAAGTGTTTCTTTCTCTCCTTAGGAATTGATCATGCAAAGCAGCATGGGTTCTCTGTGCTCGAGGCACTGCTCCTGTGCATGGTGGCAGAAGGGCTCTGCCTTTTCTTTTCTGAACTGCAAATGTATGAGAGACAAGGAGGTGGGTGGTGTATGAATCAAAGACACCCGGATGGTCACATAACGGTCTGGCCTTAATTTGAGAGGAAATCTTTACAATGGGCAACAGCTGTCTCTCGTTCAAGTGTAGCACTGCAGAAGCAGAAGGCTGTAGGAAATCCTGGACAAAGCGCGACAGAGGTAAGCAGGGTAGAGATTTTTCCCTAACTGTTCTTGCCACCATTTCTTCCCCTCCACCAAAAAGGAATCACTAAAAAGCTGTCAAAGATGGAAGAGTGCTTGTAGCATTCCTTCATGAACATGTGTTTCCAGTGAAAAGCTAACTGAAAGAAGAAACACCACCACCAAACTCCTCACTATTTCTCATCCTAAGGCCTCCAAGCTCTTCTGAAACAGTATCTTTGTGATACTATGTATGGCAGCTAGTATAATACTTTTTTTCTGGTGTCAGTACTGGAGCTTGAACTACCCATTAGTCACTCAAGGCTGGTGCTCTGCCACTTGGAGACCTCTGGCTTTTTTTTGTTGGTAATGGGTCTTGAACTCTGGGCCTAGGCCCTGTCCCTGAGCTATTCAGTGCAAGGCTATCACTTTACTACTTGAGCCACAGCGCCACTTCGTTTTCTGGTGGTTAATTGGAGATAAGAATCTCATGGACTTTCCTGCTTGGGCTGGCTTTGAATCATGACCCTCAGATCTCAGCCTCCTAAGTAGCTAGAATTACAGGTGTGCGCCACCTGTAATTCTATTAGTTAATTGGAGACAAATTTCATGGAATTGACTTTTCCTGCTCTGGCTGGCTTTGAACCAGGATCCTCAAATTTCAGCCTCCTGAGTAGGCAGGATTACAGGTGTGAGTTGCTGGTATCCAGCTTAGCTAATATGATTTTAACTTTTACTTACCAGTAAGCAAAGACACAAAAAGAGACAGTGGCAAAAGTAGTAGGGAGAAACGAATCATCAGGTCCTTGGATTTGTTCACACCTCCTCCACAAATCAAGAGACACTGAACCAAACACAACTTATGCCTGGAGAACTCTAAGGACTCAAGTGATGGAGTCTTGAGAAATGCTCTTTCCTCATGAGTGCTAACACATGCATGCCTTTTGAGTAAGGAGATGGCAAGGTAACCCACAACTATTGGAAAGAGATGCAAGACTGTCTTCTTGTTTCCCCACCCAGGAGAGATCTCGTGTCGATCTTAACAAATTGAACTGCCAATTGAACTACATACATCCCCACTTCCAGCTTTGGTGGTTAATTACAGACAAGAGTCTCAGACTTTTCTGCCTGGGCTGGCTTTGAACTACAATCCTTACATCTCAGCATCCCAGCAGTCCTTCCATCAAAGCAGTAAAATTCTAAGTGCTATGCTTTGCTAATGCTTTCTATATTTTTGATCACATGCATTTCTACATTCTTGGGCCCCGACAATTCTCTAAAGATCTTCCACAGAAAAGGTATTAACACCAGGATCTGAAACAAACAGTGCACCCAGTCAGTGTACATTGGTTCTATATATTTTGAGGAACACTGATTAAATACACAAAGGAAGCATGCAACGTTTAAGTGATGATGTCAACAATGTTGATGGCCTGTGTAATGGAGATTCCAAGTCCTTCGGGAAACTGAAGATGTTCAAAAAGTTGCTCCCCAGTATCCAGTAACAACACTCTAAAAATGACCATTTCCGTTTGATACAAATATACAAATTTAAAATGTGTGCAGTTCAGAACAGCCTACCAGTTCTTTAGATTGCTGGTGGCCAGAAAATATATAGTCAATAAAAAAATACCAGAGAGGAGGGGACAAAAGGCTCTCTGGATCTGTACAGCAAAATGAACAGCACTTCCACAGGGAGCGATTCATGGCAGAAGTGGGCTCCTTGGCCTCAAGAAGCAGTGAACGATGGTGGGTCACAAATCTGGTGATGGAGGGTAAGATGTGTAATAAGGCCCGTTTTCCTGTGGAGAGAAGAAAAGACAAAGCAAATGAGGTGATAGCAAGGCAAATTCAAGTGGGAATGTGTGGGAATGTGACCTGAGCCAGGAGACAGCGTGTGAAACTCCCAGCCTATGCCTGGCACCAAGCAGGCCTGCAGCTAGGACAGCAGTTTCTTCGGGGCAATAAGGGCTGATGATGCCTGAGGGACAGAACTTGTTGAGTATTTCGTATGCTATTTCCTGGCTCCATTTACCCCTCATATACCTGTAGTGCCGCAGATAGGTAACATTTTCATTACACAAGAGGAAAGTGAAGATCTCACAGAGACTATCAGTGATCATCCTGTAAACTCATGGAGGCAGTAATCTGTCAAGTCTGGTTTCAAATCCAAATCAATTTGAAAATACTCAAATCTTTCTTTTGTTAGAGTGTGCTGTTTTACTCTGTGCTGAAACTTTTTGTGGCGCTGGTGATCAAACCCAAAGCTTGGGCATGATAAGTAGGTGTCCCATGGATCTTTTTTTTTTTTTTAGTTTTGTTTTGTGTGCCAATACTAGGGCTTAAAATCAGAGCCTGGGTGTTTTCCCTTAGCTTTTTTGCTCTACCACTTTTGCCACACTTCCATTTCTGGCTTCTTATTGATTGGAGACAAGAGTCTCTCAGAAGGGGCTGGGAAGGTGGCTCAGTGGTAGAGTGCTTGCCTTGCATGCATGAGACCCTGGGTTCAATTCCTTAGCACCACATAAGCAGAAAAAGCCAGAAGTGATGCTGTGGCTCAAGTGGTAGAGCAGTAGCCTTGAGCTGAAGAGCTGAGGACAATGCCCAGGCCCAGAGTCCAGGCCCCATGACTGGCAAAAAAAGTCTCTCAGCTTTGTCTTGGAACCATGATCCTCAGATCTCAGATTCCTAAGAAGTGAGGATCACAAGCAGAAGCCTGGGATTTTTCTTTTTAAGAGTCTTGTATGAAGGTTAGGATGTCCTTGAATTAATAATATAGCCTCATCTGGCCTCAAACTCTAGATCTGTCTCCCAAGTGCTGGGATTATGTGTGTACCACCACGCCCATTTGGAATTTTAATAGTTATGAAACAGCAACAAAATTATCTATGAAGAATCTAATAACTATAACTGTTTTGACAGAAATGAGTTTTCATGACATGCTTGAGTTGCAAGGCTTGTAAAAATTAAAGTTCTTAGGGAATTTAGTTCCAGATCAAGATGGAGCCCTAAATGCCAAAATTCACATCAAATTTGGAAGGCAACTAATCAATCCAATGCAAGGAAAACTTTTTGTTCCTTGCTTTGATTAATCATAACACAAATCAAGATAGTTAATTTCATGGTCCAAGGACCTTAGATTAGATTTATGAGACAAAAGACTGGCTTCTCATTTTTAAGGGAAGAATTTCCTTGCCAATTTTTTTTTCCTGCAGTAAGTCATAAACAGAAGATGCTTAGATTTAACGTGAGACAGTAGTAAAGAATGTGAGGTAGGATGAAAATAGATTATAGTCTATTTACCTATTATGGGTAGTGCATATACTACTCATGTACACCTGCCCATGTACATGTATTGGGCACAGGAGGAAATGAGATACTGTGTATGCAAGTGTCTGAGTGAGAGGCTGACCAGTCATCAGAGTAGATGCTCTGGAGCAGAAACTGATTTTGACTCCTAGCACAGGAAAACAAGAGCAGATTAGGAAAATCAACTTCCTGCTAATCAGACCAGGTATGTGGATATATGTATAGAATTTAAATAAATTCTAGAACTGGCTACATTCCTAGAAAGACATGAGAAAAATTCTCAATTTTAGCACTACCCCTTAATAAGATCTACAGAGCAAAGTGGACTATACAATGACACGAAACAGAGCTTCCCCTAATCTCACACTGAACACGAGACTGTCAGCAGTCAGCTTCTTCCCTACTTCTGGAAACAATCATCGCAGCTGAGGAACTGATTCCAGGGGAATATGCACACTGTCTTCTCTGACCTTATTTATAAGAACGCTGACTAACCCTTTCCTGACAGGGCCTCAGCATTATTTTATCTAGACAGAGAAGAATTAGCTTTTAATTATCTTCAAAGATAGAAATTCCAAATTCTTTAGATTTCTTCAAGTTGTATGAAATTGGCTGCCAAGTCACATAAATCTCAGAAATGAAATTTTTCTAAGGTCACTGAAATTTGCCACCAGTTATCACTTTACTCTTTTACCAAAAACAAAGTTAGTATGTGTAAGGCATAGTCCAGCATGGATAAAAAAAGAGAAATGGTTAGATAAGCCTGTCATCAGATTTGAAGCACTATTTAATTTTTATGTTCTTATGTCTGTATGTAGCAGAAAGGTAACACACTTAAAGTAACAACCACGTGGTACAGTTATAGTTCTGTATTTCTAGAAAACAGTCTTGAACTCAGAGCCTGATACACTTGCCTGACTTTTTTACTCAAGGCTGGCACTCTACCATTTGAGCCACAGTTCTACTTCCAGCCTTTTGCTGGTTAATTAAGAAATAAGTCTCAAAGACTTTTCTGCCTAGGTTGGTATCAAACCAGATCTCAGCTTTCTGAGTAGCTAGAATTACAGGCATGAGACACTGGTGTCCAACTAAGAATAATTTACAAATTATGAATTGTAATTGATAAATTGTCTTCTAAATTTCTGGCATCATATTTCCTACTAGTTTTTTTTTTTTTTGTTTGGTCCGGTCGTGGGGCCTGAACTCTGGGCCTCGGCACTGTCCCTTAGCTCTTCAGCTCAAGGCTAGCGCTCTACCACTTGAGCCACAGCGCCACTTCTGGCTTTTTTCTTTTTGCTTATGTGGTGCTGAGGAATCGAACCCAGGGCCTCAGGCATGCAAGGCAAGTGCTCTACCACTGAGCCATCTTCAGCCCTTCCTACTAGCTTTTTAAGCATTAAGAAAACAGTTTAAAGGCCTAACAATAAGGCTGTTATTTAAATTCCCATAGAATAAACAATCTTTCCACCCATGACCCAGCTGTTCCAATTATAATTCTCTACAACAGCCAAACACAAAATTTTATTAGCCATTACAATGTAGTAAACATTCCACTCTCACATAAGGACACAGAAATCATAACAGAAGTTGGACAAACATGTTGCAAGATTTCTGGCTATATCCACATTGCATAATAATTATGGTAGAATAATTCATTTCAAATTCAATATAATTTTCAAATACGTTTTGTGGTTCATGAATAAAGATATGTAATCAGCAACAGTTACACAAAGAGCTTGATGAGCTTTAGAGCTTTTGTAGATTATTAAGGTGACAGAGAATTATCACAATGAAATAAGATCTTTGATGCAACTGAAGAAGCCCTTTCATTAGTGCTGAAAAAAATAGATCTACAAATGAATGTACACATTATAGCAGTATTAATATCAGCTGGGGCTCTTAAAAGCATTATACAAGCCTTTAGAAAAATACACCTTTTAGCAAGGTAACAAGTATAGGATAGGTTATTTGATTTATGTTATGTTATGTTTTAGGTTATTTGATTTATTGCAAATGGACATCAATCAATTCTGGCTCTCATGCAGCTGAAAAGTCATTTGATCTAAAGAAAATCAGGCAGTGCTATCTGTCTGAAATGTGATGGAGACTGGCCAGCAAAACAATATGAGATTTAAACTTACAGCAGAAACATCGCTCCCTGATATGTTTATCTGGAGGAAAAAACTGTTGCATCACAGAGACTGTTCCTAGAGTTACTGTAGGAAAAGACTTCAATGGGACTAAAGTACATTGATGTGGAGCTATGCTCCCACACGTGCAGTGCCGTGCTCTGGGGAGCACCCTGCAGGAGCATCCCTCATGAGGGTGAGGGAGAACACCTGGTACTCACCCTGGCATCGTATTCAAGGACAAAGGGAGGAAAGTCGATCTGCTCTGGCGATATTGCAGAAAACAGCTGGTGCAGACTGTCCACATGGTGGATTTTGTCCTTCAGTCCTGAGACAGAAAAGGTGGTAAAGAACCACGTTGATACCTGGTTAAAACAAGGGAAAAATAACGTAAGCCAGTGAAGGTAAAAACAGACACAACTGTAGTTTCCTAGGTCTCTCTTGAGCAGTCAAGTCCGTGACTTGGGACACTGGCATGTGAGAGTGGGGTGGGGTAGAAATGGGAGTGCAAAGGTGGGCTGGGGAGGAAAGACAATTGTTTATAATCTAAGATGCATATTAAGGCAAAGTTTTCTTATTTAATATCTACCATAAAAAAACTGAAAAAAATTAAAGATTTGGGAAAGGACAACTGAGATAGTTTGTGAATACTAAAGATTTTCACCTAATTATTAATGCACATTGGGGTTCTGAGCTCAGAGTATTGCACATATTAAGTAAGGATGCTAGTACCTGAAGCTTTAGCTTATAAGTCTCTCCTATTTCCTACCTTAATGGGATGACAGGCATATCTAACCATGCCTGGAGTATTCTTTGAAGTAGGTTCTTTCTAAATTTTTGTCTCGACTGGGCTTGAACCATGAGCCTCCTAACACTGTGTTTCAAGTAATCGTATAGGAATGAGATATACCTGGCTAGAAATACTCCATTTATGGTTTTGACTTTACTATAAAAATGTTGGGTTTTACTGAAAGTAAGTTTTATTCTCTTATTTTCCTAATCTAGAAATTTATGGAGAGAGAATACAATGGCTTTTACTAGGTAGGGAAAGCAGGTAATAAAAGACCCGAAAGTGCACTGCGTTTAGTAACTCAGATTAATGGTTTTTACAATCTCTGTATTTCATATACCTTATATTCTTCCAGTTTGGTCCAGTATGCCAGCTGAAGCTGTTTTCACCAAACCCATTAATCTGAGTTACTAAACTCAGTGCGCTTTCTGGTCTTTATTACCTGCTTTTCTATTCCTTAGTACTGTATACACAGAAAAAGCTGGAAGTGGTGCTGTGGCTTCAGTGGTAGCCTTGAGCAAAAGCTCAGGGACAGTGCCCAACCCCTGAGTTCAAGCCCCAGGACTGGCAAAAAAACAAAAACAAAAACAAAAAAACAAAACAAAAGAAAAAAACTCCCAAAACAGAGTTTGAGATTTAGATGAGTAAAGTGGGGAAGAAAAAAGACACTAATTGTTGAAGAGAGGCTCTGGAGGAAATAGAAACATTTGGTAGTGAAGAGGAGGAATAAAACGCTTAGATTCAAATTCAGCCTTTGCTGCTTAGTCTAATTCCCCTCCCTGTAAAATGGGATAAGTCTTTATTTCAAAAGATAATGCCTAGGAAGAATGAACACAAGGTGAGTACTCATAGAAATATTAGCTAACACTGGTGCCATCATTACCATGGGAACCAAAGCAGAGGTAGAGGGGTTGTCCTTCATTAGGAAGGAACACAGGGCAGGTCACTATAGTTAAGGTTACAGGTGTTGGTCATCAGTGTCTGGTAGCCAGTGGCTGACAAGACTGTCCACAGATGGCAGCATCACACTACCAAGCCCCAGGACCAGAATTCAGGATCAATTGAAAAGGTAAATTCACAATCACAATGATAGCAACAATTACAATGCTGAAGTGCATAATGTTCTGGCAGGTAAGCAGGTTTAAATTCCAGATTTAGTCCCCAAAGAAAAACACGTACCTTTGAGCGAAATGTTGGGTGAACAAAATAAACAGCCTTCAAATTCCTTTTGTACCTAGTCAAAACAAATAAATAAGAGGGCCGACTTAAGTCACCCCTAAGACATCAGTGAGAATTATAGAAATTAGCTCTTACTTGAATATAAATCTATTCTGACAAAATTGTTTTTTCAAAGCACTTGTTTATATATGGAATTTTAAGTGAACTGTCAAAATTGAGTCAGAGAATGTTTGATTATTTCAACTATTTTATAGAAGACATTAATTGTTCCCACTGGTTGTGACAAAGCCACCTCAAGGTAGGACAAAGTATGCTTGCACTTAATAAAGGCACTGTGATCAGAAACTGGTAGTTTGATGGTCATATTATAGTAGAATCTGCTGTGATGGTTCACTATGAGAGGGGAATGGTATTGCTTACGTAATCCTCAGCCATCTTGAAATGAATGCCACTACTGTCCAATTTGAACTGTAAGTCACTGACTGGCAAGTGTACTGCCACAGAATCAGACTCCTATGCACTTCTCCATCCATACTGCTGAGCATGCCTGAGCATTTTAATAACTGACGAGGAGTTGGAAAGGATTTCAGACAAATAGTAAAAAAACTTTTTTTGGTGTTGGTCCTGAGGCTTGAACCTCGAGCCTGGGATGCTGTCCTGTAGCTTTTTTGCTTAAGGCTGGCACTTTACTATCTGAACCACAGCTCCACTTCCAGATTTTTTGGTTCACTGGAGATGTGCCATATGGACTTTATGGACCTGGCTGGCTTTGAGCCTTCTGAGCAGATAGGATTACGGGTGTGAACCACTGGTTCCTGGCTCAGAATGCCATTTTTATTTAGAAAAGATATGAGTGAGTAATCTAAAGTATCACATATGACCTTGCTGTAGTGGAGTGTCATGTATTTTCCAGTTAAAATACACACTGTTCTACCAAGGGAAATTACTGTTAATCAAAATAACTTTTATTAAGATAGTAATCTGTCACGTCTAAATTCTGTATTTACTGAAGTAAAATACAGAATTTCATGATGTACTTTACCTTTCCAAATATCATTCCTCTACTTTTCAAATGTAAATACCATCTTTCCTAACAAACTCATGGGTTACATTAAAATAAGCAATATTAACATATCAGAAAATTAGAAGGCAATTCTTTGTCATTTTACATACGAAGACTAGTAGTGATCCCCACCTTTCCCAAGGTATTTAAAGTGAGATGAGTACATATAAATTTATATTAATGCAAAGTAAGCTTGAGTTAAGGAAGGCATCCTGTGAATAAAATATCTAATCTATGCAGGACAAAAACCTGTCAGGTGAAATAGTCTTTTATAGGATATTTAAGAGTTTTGCTGTCGCTTAATATCCCCTCCTCCATAATTTGGAAAAACAACTAACTTGACATCAACAACATCGTAGAGCTTCTTTAGGAAGTCAGAGTTGAGGTGATTGTACTCGCTGGTCAGTGTGTGAAAATAGACTAAGACGTACTCCTTCACAGCGATGTGGTCCATGACATGGATGAAATACAGGAGAGCCTGTAAGGAAAAAAAAGAGGAAGAAGAAGTCTGTTTTACAGAGGCTGACAGAAGGGAGAAAACCCCAATATTAACCTAACCTATGACCCAGTCACTGCATATGGCCATATGAAAACGATGAGTACCAAGACTCTTTCCAAACACATCCAGGAAAAAGAATCTTCCCAGAGTTGAGCAATTCTCACAAAGGCCATGGTAAAACCCATAGTTCTGTTCTAAGTGATGGAAGGGATAAATCAGTCTCCTCAGAAATAACTCTTCCTATATCAGAAAATTCTTCATTGATCATAAACTGAAATGTTGAGTTAGAACCCCTTTGTACAAGTTATAAAGATAAAAACAAACAAATCCCCAGAGTTTTAGGTTAACTACCAGACTTCCTTTCTCTAGGAAATGCTAAGAAAATCTTTAGAAGCAGCATTTCTAAACTTCTAGTAATTCTTGGGAGTTTCTCCTTGAATTCAATCAAAATTTTTGCAGCTTCTATTCAGATACAGATTCATATCCTAATGTACCAACTATAGAAGGATATTGTGAGTAGTTCTTCATACAGCTTGCTTTAAGAGCTAATTTTGTTAGCATTTCTAATGCTAATTGGAACAAGTTCTTTTTTTTTTTTTTTGGGTCCGGTCGTGGGGCCTGAACTCTGGGCCTGGGCACTGTCCCTCAGCTCTTCAGCTCAAGGCTAGTGCTCTACCACTTGAGCCACAGCGCCACTTCCGGCTTTTTTCTTTTTGCTTATGTGGTGCTGAGGAATCGAACCCAGGGCCTTGAGCATGCAAGGCAAGCGCTCTACCACTGAGCCACCTTCCCAGCCCTGGAACAAGTTCTGATGGGTGGCATTCTGGAGTTTAGAAAGACCCCAATTTAATTGACCTAGGTTGGCTAGAGAAACACTCCATTATAAGAAATTTAAGAGAAATACTCAAAGTAAAACAGATAAACAACAAGGCAGGGCTGGTATGAGCCAGTGGTTAAGCTGCAGACAATTACAAAGTGGCAGCAAGGAAGGAACTGCTGAAGGGATCACATTAAACAGGCTGTTTTCCAGTTCCTCCTCAGCACGTCCTTGGCATTAACATGGACAAGAGAACAGAGGACAGGGAGGACACTGTGAGAACAATCTGTTTCTAGCTGCTATCTGGCTTGAACTTACACTGTATCTTATTACTCTACATGAAATGATAACATCCACAGTATCAGGAATGCCTTGAAAGTACACACCAAGATCAGCACAGGAGATGAGAATGAACATCGACTACTACGAACACAAAACAAGTGACTGCAAATAGAAATTTTCTGATATACAGAACCTTTTCCTGGCTTACCTTGTCCATATCTATCAGTGTTACAGGAATGTTTCTTCCAACAACCACCATCACTGTGCGACCACAATTATCCACACCTGCAAAGAGAGAGGACACCGGCTCCCACAAACCGTACTCTAAGGCATAGCTTGTTCTGTGCTCTTTATACACATACACACGCACATATACTTAACAGGGTGAAAACCAAAAAGTTTCTCAAATTTCATTGCTGTATTTCCTCTTTCCTTCTCCCCACCCAGCCCCCATCTCTTATTTTAAGCTTATAAGATTCTGGTCACTGCCCTGACTTGAAGATATACTCTCAATGTGTGTGGTGGTCCCAACTATTCAAGAGGCTGGGGTAGGAGAATCATGGCCTGAGGCTGGACTGTGTGCATAAGTGAGACATCCCACCTGAAAAATAAATGAAATTAAGGAGTCCTGGAGGTAGAGTTCAAGTAGTAGAGCCACCTGCCTAGCAAGTAGAAGCCTTGAGTTCAAACCCAGTATTACAGAAAAAGGTAAGATCTGTTACAAGATTTTAGATCACGGTCAACCTGGGATCTTTTGGCTTTTGCATTAGAAAATACTTTTATTTGTTTTTAGCACTGACCAAGCAATTCATTTGTCAATTATTTGGCATTCTTAATTTGTTTGTCTACTGTCCAGTTTCACCTCACTGACATGTGGACTGGACTAAGGTCCTTTTTTTATTTTTATTTTTTTTTGGGTCCGGTCGTGGGGCCTGAACTCTGGGCCTGGGTGCTGTCCCTCAGCTCTTCAGCTCAAGGCTAGCACTCTACCACTTGAGCCACAGCGACTTCTGGCTTTTTTCTTATGTGGTGCTGAGGAAATGAACCCAGGGCCTCAGGCATGCAAGGCAAGCGCTCTACCACTGAGCCACCTTCCCAGCCCCAGGTCCTTTTTTTTAAAAAAATACTTTTTATTGTTATTATAAAGGCAATGCACAGGGGAGGTTACCATTTTATAAGTCATGTGTACGTTTCTTTTTGATCTTCTTACAAATAGCATTTTAAGCTCATCATAACTTTTAATAACATTAGTGACCCAGAAAATATGAAAATTAACTCAAACATGAAAATTAACAAATATTGTCTGAAAAAGAAATATAATAGAGGAAACATGGGAGCAGGAGCTTTTGTTGTTCCCATTATATATTTCTGTAAGGACTAAACTCTGTAATAATAGGCATTAGCATTTTTTTGCCAGTCCTGGGGCTTGAACTCAGGGCCTGGGCACTGTCCCTGAGCTTCTTTTGCTGAAGGCTAGCATTCTACCACTTGAGCCACAGCACTATTTCCAGCTTTTTATGTGGCACTGAGGAATAGAACCCAGGGTATCAAGCATGTTAGGCAAGCACTCTCCCACTAAGCCACATTCCTAGCCCAAGTATTAGCATTTTTTTGGAACATTAAAAAGTTCTTGAAGAAAAAGGTCACTAGGAAGAAATGAAGTTGGCAATTCTAGACCTTAAACTGAAAATATTTAGGTTAGGATATTCCCCCCCCCCTCCTTTTTTTTTTTTTTTTGGTGCTAGTATTGTGGCTTGAATTGTGTTTATTGCTCTCCTTTACCTTTTTCTCTCAAGGCTGGCACTCTACCACTTGAGCTATACCTCCACTTCCAGTTTTTTGGTGGTCAATTGGAGATAAGAGTCTTATGGACTTTCCTGCCTCGGCTGGCTTTGAACCACGATACTCAGAACTCAGCCTCCTGAGTGCCTGGCTGGGATGTTAAGATCCTGATGATGGGTAAAAACTATGTATGTCAGCATAGAAACTTTTTGTTCATAAGTGGAATGGAAGAACTCAAGAAGGAAGTCTCAGAGAGCATGCTGGGTAGGGTGCTGAAAGGTAAGTTCCCACATCCGCAGGCTCACCTGTTTGGTATAAGGCTTTCAGAGAGGCAATATCAGACAGATCCTCAGATCTTGCTTGACATAACCAGCGATTATAACTAGACAAATAAAGAATGCAATCATTATAATGAATTCATGCATATTGCATTTACATATGTAACCCATTGTTCATATCCACAGAACTGATGTCATGTTAAAATGAGAAGCAGTTAAAGAGTCTATAATGTCATGCTAAATCTTCTATTACTGATAAAATAAACATGAGTTACTAAGAAAAGGTGTGTTCATACCACACAAACAATCCTTATGATTAAATGCTATAAATGGCTTACATTTCAGGTCAAAAAAACCCCCACTTTTATACAAAGGGTACTGAAATCAGAAACAATGACCATATGGAATAAACCAGAGGAGAAAAATAAACAAACACAAAAGACAAAAGAACTGTAAACAGTACAGTAAAAAGAAAAAAACCCCCGTCGTTTCCATATTGTGGAGATCATTCTGATTAGCACCATTTTAGGTGGTAATATGTACGTAGCTATTGGGCTATTGTGAGCCTCTATAAGGACTATCCCAGGCATATACAAGTAAGGGAAACCATGGAGCCTATGTTTCTTTGGGTCTGGGTTACTTCATTAATATGATTTTTTCCAAGTCTTTCCATTTCCTTAGAAATGGGGCAGTGTCATTCTTTCTGATGGAAGCATAGAACTCCACTGTGAATATATATCACATTTTCTTGATCCATTCATCTACCGAGCGGCATCTGGGTCGATGCCATATCTTACCTATGGTAAACAATGCTACAATGAACATGGTTGTGCTAACAGCTTTAGTGTGGCCTTGTTTGTGATCATTTGGTTAAATGTCCAGGAGTGGGATTGCTGGGTCTTAGGGGAACTCTATATTTAGTCTTTTGAGGAACCTCCATACTGCTTTCCAGAGTGGCTCAACCAGTATTACATTCCCACCAACAGTGTAGTAGCGTTCTCTTTTGGCCACATCCCCACCAGCATCTGTGATTGCTAGCTTTCTTTTTTTTTTTTTTTTTGTTTTGTTTTTGTTTTTTTGGGGGATCTGGTCGTGGGGCCTGAACTCTGGGCCTGGGCGCTGTCCCTCAGCTCTTCAGCTCAAGGATAGTGCTCTACCACTTGAGCCACAGCGCCACTTCTGGCTTTTTTTTTCTGCTTATGTGGTGCTGAGGAATCGTACCCAGGATCTCATGCATGCAAGGCAAGTGCTCTACCCCTGAGCCACCTTCCCAGCCCCTGATTGCTAGCTTTCTTGAAAATGGCCATTCTAACTGGGGTGAAGTGGAATCTCAATGTAGTTTTGATTTGCATTTCTTGTATGGCCAGAGATGTTGAATATCTCTTCATGTGTTTATTAGCTAGTCTTATTTCCTTTTCAGAGAAGTATCTTCTGAATTCTTTGGCCCACTTATTAATGGGGAGGTTGTTTCTTTGAGGATTTGTTTTTGGGGGGTTTAATTTTTTTGAGCTCTAACTATATTTTTGAAATGAGGCCTTTGTCTGTTGTATAGGTAGTGAAGATCTTCTCCAATCTGTGGGTTTACTATAGATCTTGCTAGCTTTATGTCTTTTGCTATGCAGAAGCTCTGCACTATATTGCAATCCCATTTACCTTGCTTTCCTTTGATTTGTTGTGTCTTTGGATTTTGGTACCTTTGTCTTATATCTGACTTAGGGAAGTGAAGGGGAATCACAGAAATGGTGGGACAAAGGGTGAACCAATGCAACAGTAACTAGACACTATGATGGAAATGAACTTTTACAATTTGCGGGGAAGGGAGTCAGGGGAAGGGAAAGCAGGACAAAACAAGCGAGCGGGTAACACTGCTTGAAAAGAATTGTACTTATTACCTGACTTATGTAACTGCAACCCTTCTGTACATCACCTTTACAATAAAATTAAATAAAATGTCTAAAACAAGGGCCTCATATCGAAAATATACTTAGAGCTCAAAAAATTAAACCCTTCAAAAACTAATCTTCAAAGAAGCAACCAATTAATAAATGGCCTAAAGACTTAAAAGAGAGACTTTCTAGAAGAACATATAAGAATGGCCAATAGACACGTGAAGATGGCCAACCTCTGGCCATACAAGAAATGCAAATGGAAACTACATTGAGATTCCACCTCACCCCAGTTAGAATGGCCATTATAAAGAAAGCTAACAATCACAGATACAGGTGGGGATGTGGCCAAAAGAGAACGCTAACTACACTGTTGGTGGGAATGTAAACTGTTCAGCCACTCTGGAAAGTAGTATGGAGGTTCCTCAAAGACTAAACATAGAGCTCCCCGAAGACCCAGCAATCGCACTCCTGGGCATTTAACCAAATGATCACAACGAAGGCCACACTAAAGCTGCCAGCACAGTCACATCCATGCTCATTGCAGCATTGTTTACCATAGGTAAGATATGGCATCAACCCAGATGTCACTCAATAGATGAATGGATTAAGAAAATATCATACTCACTCACTCACTCACACACACACACACCACACACACACACACACACACACACACACACACACACACACACACACACACACACACACACACACACACACACACACACACGGAATTCTATGCTTCCATCAGAGAGAATACACTGCCCCATTTGTAAGGAAATGGAAAGACTTGGAAAAAAATTTCACTAAGTGAAGTGAGCCAGATTCAAAGAAACATAAGTTTCATGGTTTCCCTCATTTGTAACAATTAGAATGTGCCTATAAAACTATAAGTAAATCCAATGGAAAGAAAAAATTACACTTGGACACGATTAATTAAAGAGCACTCTAATGGGCTGGGAAGATGGCTCTGGTAGAGTGCTTCCCTTGCATGCATGAGGTCCTGGGTTCAATTCCTCTGCACCACATAAGCAGAAAAAAAAAAAAGCTGGAAGTGGTGCTATGGCTCAAGTGGTAGCGCGCTAGCCTTGAGCTGAAGAGCTGAGGGACAGCGCCCAGGCTCAGGGTTCAGGCCCCACAACTGGACCGCACCCCCCCCCCCCCCCCCGCCAAAAAAAAGAGCACTCTAAACATTCACATAGTGAGAACAAAAGAGGATATTCTTAGGAGAGGATCATAGTGACTCAATAGCTATGCTTATATGATCATATAAAATGATACTTATTGAAATGAACTCTATGAAATGGAAACGAGTTTTTTTTTTTTTTTTAACTTTTTGTGGTTCTTTTTTTCCTTCCTTTTCTGTTTTTCCCCCCTTTGTTGCTGTTTTTTACTTCTGTACTTTTTGTCTTGAATATGTTGGTCTGATTTTGGGAGGGGAAAGGAGAGGTTCAGAAACGGTAGGACAAAGAGCAAACTAATTCAGCAATGGTACTCACTAGACACTGTTGGAAATGAACTATATGACTTGCAGCGGAATGGGGTCGGGAAGGAAAAAACTGGGACAGAATGAGGGAGGGGTGAGACTGTTTAAAAAAGAAATGTACTCAATACCTGACTTATGTAACTGTAACCCCTTTGTATATCACCTTTACAATACAAATTAAAAAAAACTACTGGAACAACTGTCAACTAAAAAAACAACAAACAATAACCACCCAAGAACACTTTTAAATACTATTATTCTGCCAGATGCTGGTGAGATTTATTTTCTCATTTAATTTTTGTGTGTGAGTGTGTGCCACTCCCAGGGCTTGAACTCAAGTGCCTGGATGCTGTCTTCGTGCTTCTTTTGCTCTAGCATTCTACCACTTGAGCACCACTTGAGCTCTACTTTCAGCTTTTTCTGAGTAGTTTATTGACAGTAAGTCTCAGGGACTTTTCTGTCCAGGCTGGCTTCAATCTGTGACCCTCAGGTCTCAGACTCCCGAGTAGCTAGGATTATGAGTGTGAGCTATTAATGCCCAGTTTTTTAATTTTTATTTTTGACAAAAATTATATATGCTTACAGAATCCAACATGATAACACACACACCCCTTGTGGAATGGCTAAAGCAAGCTAATTTAGCACATCGACTCCTTCACACATGGGCCATTCTTTCCTGTGGTTAACAACATGTAATCTTTGATCAACATCTTTCCCCAACCCCACTTCCCATCAGGCCTATGAAAACTACCACTGTATTCGCTGCTTTCATTCTTCTGTTGTTGTTGAATCTTTTCTATTCAAAGTTGGTTGAATCTGAAAATGTAGAACTCACAGATATGAAGGACTCCTTATTAAGAGGAACTGAGCAAATTACTATTAATTTCTAAAATATTAATTTCTCACAAGAATTTAATGCTCTCATCATAGCTGGTACCCCAATGTTTGTGGGTATCCATATAAGGGGGGAATAAAGAGGGAAGGAAAAACTTGACTATTATTAGGAGTGCTAAGGGGATCTGAAATTAAGAAGCTGGAGAAGTACTGGCAGCCCATGTGCTGTGAGGTAATATGTGGGTCACAATGGACACAGGGATCATTCATGAGAGGGAGCCTGGTCACTGTACTTCAGGAAAAATGCCTGACAGATGACTGTCACACGTGTCCAAGTTTAGAAACTACTTAAAACTAGCATTTGTGACTTCATCCTGTGGAAAGCTATTCATTCATGCCCTCTAGTGGCAATGTGGATTTTTTTTTAATCGAATAGGAATAAAACAAAAGACCTAGCACTGAGGATATACAAAATTTAATTCTGTATAAGAGACCCCAGACATTAACTAATCCAACGTCCATCTTATGAGTGGATACCAACCACACAAGCAGTATGATAAATGCCAGAGATGCTTTTTTAAGTGCAGGGTGTGTAAAAGCACGCAGGAGGAGGCTCTGTTCCAGATGTAACGTAAGCTTCCAGAGGCAATCACTTCTTAGCTGACACCCAAGGTGTGGGTAAGATCGAAGGATGCAAGCCTTCCAAGCAGAAGGATCAGGAGATCACAAAGCTTAAAAGTGAAGGAGCCATGGCTTACTCAGTTTTGAAGAAAGCAGCAGAGACCAATTGATGAGCTTGACAGGTACCAGATGCAATGCTAAACTCATTACAAAGTCTTATTTAACACAGCTCTGTAAGAGGTCAGCCCTTTACAGGTTATATTATTAGATGATAGATATTACTATTTTTAAGAAAGTATTTAGAAAAGCACACACCTTCCCTAAGACTATAAATCTTAGGAAAAGGATAACCAGGGGTAGAAAATCTGCAGCTATGTTTCTAAAAAGGTTTCTTCAAAATCGCTTTAGAAACACTTGACAAAAAATAGAATGAATCAGATGCTTGTAAGGTCCTTGGGATTAATTGAAGAGAAATACCTCTTTTAAACTGAACAAAACTTTAATAGCGTTAACCATATAGTGGAACACTGCTGCTGTGACTGTCCTTTCCTTTCCCTTGTTTCTGTTGTTAGCAGATACCCTCACCTGGTGGCAGAGGAGCCACAGTCAATGGGGCAATGACTCTGGACTCTCCTTGTATTCACACTGACTTCACCACACAGCAATCACTCAGCTTTCAGCCCTGCAGCACCTTCCTCGCTGGCTGTCATGGGGGATGCACAAGCACACAGATGCTTTGGCAGGTGTCAGCACATCCTGCCCACCCCCATAACCCCTGCTTACTTCCGCTGGTGCTGCTTCTGCAGGGCTGCTTCTGACAACTGTCCCTGGAGCGTCAGCTTCCTCTGCTTATCAATATCTCCTTCCATCCGAGCAAAAGCATGGGAGCCAATGAATGACAGGTCCACTCCCAAGCCTTCATCCTCCTCTTCTTGGCTGTCTGTAATAAAATATTACTATCAACAGAGCACTGGACGGTGAACAAGGTGGACTGTGAGTGCTACAGTGGGAATGACAGCAAGGTGACTCAGAAAACTGGGACTGAAGTCATAATGTTCCCACGAATAAGACTGAAGCAAGACCTAGGCATTTAAAGAACTGAAAGAATGAAACAAAGTGCCTGTCCATGTGTGACTCAAGTTTTAGATAGGTGGGATTTAGATGGCCTAGGTGTACCTCAGGGAGTGAGATCATCCATAAAAAGGCAGAAGTAGATGTCTTCAAGACAGCTCGTACCAAAGCAACCAGCAAAAGCATAAAGAACAAATGCCTGGGACCACGTACTGTTACAGAGGGGGCACTTGACTAGAGCATAAACTCTGGCCCTTTTGTCAGGTAACACCCTAAGGAAGGTGATGGATAGAAATAGTTCAGTTTCAAGGTCTGGGACAGTGGTTCAAGTCATAGAGGTCCTGCCTGGATATAGCACAGGACCCTGAGTTCAGACCTCAGTACCATATATACACAAAGAGAAAACAAATTTCAATAGTACTTTACCATTCTGGTTTTTGATCCTGGTCATACCAACATAATCATTTTTATAAAGCTCAATACATTATGACATGTAACTGAAATCAAACCTCCTTGAGGAGGAGGTCACTGTGGCTGGTCTACCTACTCTACAGAGATGCCATGTCAAATTGGTTTTATGTTCCCTCCTCCTTACTCTTGTTACTTCCTTTTATGGAGAAAGCATTGTGTGGAAGTGGGTGATAGGAATGAGACTTTTCTTGTAACTGATATTATTGCAAAGATTTACCCTGCTGGAGGATCCCCCAAGTGTATAACCTGTCTCGCCAAGCTTAGCACACTGAACATGTCATGATCTGAGAACATCTGTATTTCCTGCCACTTAACTTGACCTAAGCAAGAAGTGGTCACAGTAATCTTGCAGATGCTGTCCTAGCACTCATGTATGTGAGGCATGTCTCCCCAGAAGGATTTATAACGTAATACATGGGTACGTGTGAGGACTGGCACAAGCCTCAGACAGGTTCTTATATACTACTTTAACCTGTGTGATCAAAGTGTAAAGGAAATGAATGGTTGAAGTATTGCTGTGTGGCTCTTAGAGGATGCTGTGAAAGCTGCATAAAATTTCAGATGATAATGTGCCTGGCTACTATCTCAACACAAAACTGTCACTTCCTTTATTAGGCCTAGAAAGTCATCAGGCCCCTCTCTGAGTCTCTGCTGCCTTAACATAAACTTGACATAATACCTGTCTACCTATCTATAGATAATTGCTTCAATTTGAAGAACAAGATTCTAGTCATGGTAGCAGAGAGCTTGCTACTTCTCTAGTGGCTGGTATTCCTTCCATCAGTACCTCAGCTTTCCTGACAGGAAAATGAAGGAAGGTGGAATTGCAGAACTCACCCTCGGGGGCACCAGGTTTCTCACTTATTCTAATCTGCCGTTCTGGGACCACCGGCTCTCCTTCAGCATTTCCAATATCTGCAGGTAGGAAGGGCAATGTCCGAGTCTCCTCCTTCAATGACCTTGGGAAGTACAGAGGTAGCAGCTTTTGGTAAGTAGCCTGTGTCAGAAAAGCAAGGTACTCCGTGAAAAATAACGAAGTACTGAGGCAGCCTAGGCAGTGCTCTGAGTGCTGTCCTACTATGAAGACAATCTCCATCAAGAGGAAAGACCTAACAGCTTCAGGGGTCCTCAGTCTGCTCTCTTGAGTCCTCTGATCCCTTCCAGGTCTGTTAGCAAGTCAAGTTAAACAGAATGTTCATCTTATCCACCTCACCACATGTGGATGCCACAGTACTATGTAATGTTATTACAGGTGTGATGCCACCTGCACTTTCAGCTCATGCCTGTCATCCTAGCTACTCAGGAGGCTGAGATCTGAGGATTGCAGTTCAAAGCCAGCCCAGGCAGGAAAGTCCATGAGATGCTTATCTCCAATTAACTACCAAAAAGCCGGAAGTACAAGTGTGGCTCAAATGGTGAGTGTAAGCCTTGAGTGAAAAAGCTAAGGAACAGCACTCAGGCCCTGAATTCAAACCCCCTAGTCACAGACACACAAAAAAGACAGCACAGATGCTAATTCCTTAAGTTCAATGTGCCAGCTTTCATTTGACCCAGGTTTAATTCTGAGAGTTTTCTTTTTTTTTTCTTTAGTAGTTTAAAGTATTTGTACAGGACTGCTATTTTGTAACTTTTATGATAAAAAAAAGAAAAAGAATAAAGTGCATTCTTACACAATTCCCTAGGGGTTGTTTAACTGCATTCATCTCAAAATCCAAAGGACAAATGGGTTTTTCCCCAGCTTCCTTTTCCCACTTGCAGCATTTTCCTTTGCATCATCCTAAGGACTTAACCACTACTCAACACTACTCAGAGCATTTAGCATATTCCAAACTACACTAAAAAGCCACAATCAGAAAAGAGAAAAAGAAGGACAAGGAAACTATCAAGAAATCATCCTCCAATTTCTCTATTGCATTGCACCATGACTAGATCCTTTTCTCTACAGATAAGACATAGGAACTCTACAGTCTTGCTTTCCAAATCAGACATAATTAACCCTTCAAAAGCATAGAACTCAGTGGTTGTTAATATATTTGCAAAGGTATACAATCACCACCACTCTCCAACTCCAGAACACTTCATCAACCCAAACCCATGAGCAGTCACTCCCTATTATTCCCTCCCAGCCTCTGGGAGATACTAAATAACTTGTCTGTCTCTACATTTGCCTGTCTGGGGGCATTTCATTAACCATCGAATGTATGTGTCACCTTTTGTGTCTGTCTTCTCTCATGTAGCATAACACTGCCCAGACTTACCTTGTTGAGGCAGCAGGTGTCAGTACTCCTTACTTTTATTAACATTATTTTATTACAGGTCTATACTACATTTTAGCAATTAAAATTTGAGTTGTTTCTATCTTTCGGCTATTACAAATAATGCTGCTATAAATACTCAGCTAAAGATTTGTGTGTGAACATGATTCCCTGCTATATACATCCGAGTTCATCAGCAGTGGCCAATAACTATGGTTTTCAGGAATCAGAATACTGTTTTCTGAAGGTGATGTGATGTCTAATTGTGATTTGTTTTTATCAAGGTTAATATTGTGAAGCATCTTTACTCTGCTTATTGGCTGGTTATGTGCATATCTGCTGTCAAGAACTGTGTACTAACCATTTTTCCCTTACTTTCTGTATTTATGACATTTGACATAAGAAGAAGCTGGCTTGACAAGATTGGCTAATTCCTAAAGACAGAAAACAATTTACTTGTGGTACATCTTAGCCATGCAAACTAACCAATCCTATTTCTGCTTTTCCCTTTCCTGGTTTACCAAAGCACTCTTGAGGTTAAGCCACTGGTCAAAGGATTATGAAACCATGAAATACTATCAGATGAGTTAGAGTACTCCAAAACTAAGTAAGACTTACAAAGGGAAAAAGAACAACTTGGTATGCCAAAAGTGCTATAGATTCAACTGAAACCTACTAAGCCTGACTGGGTACAATGAAACCCAGAAACTTCAGGACTCTGAGTCCTAGTGTTGGCCAGGCTGTCTCCTATTTCCAGGTCAAGTAGACAGCAAAGCTTCACCAATACAGTGGGTTCCCCCTAAATTATGCATTGCAGCCACACTGCAGGCAGCCAGGCCAGGCAGCTGCACTCAGTAAGATGCTACCAGTGACAGCAGCTAGGCAGTTAAGTTCCAACAAAACTGTTCTTCCCTTGTTTTCAGTTTGTAGTGTAAGTTTGCTTTCAATGAATGAATGCTAAGTCCCACTGCCAAACATAAGTAGATAATTAGTCTTTGCAGGAAATTCACTAAGTAGACAATGACAAGACAAAGGTCAATACAGTAAAAAACAGAAAATAAAAAGTACAAAATAATTATCACCATACCTCTTCAAGATCAGAGACAGCAAATACTACTTTTTCAATGGTTTCCCCATGAATCTCTAGGAATCTCCTCACAGTACCTAAGGAAGAGAATGGAAAGATTGTTTAGTAAGGGATGACTATGAAATAAAGCAAATGCTTCAAAGTTTTCTTTTTGGAACAGATTGTTCATTTCCTTCAGGTATGTGCTCAGTAATTCCTTATCAGAGAGGCCAGCCAAGATCACCCTTTGGAAAATTGTCTTGGCTCTGCTTTCCTCCAGAGCAAGTGTAATAGCAATTGCATGGAATGCTCTGCTTACCAGTACAGCTCTGCCTTTGGGCCTCATCCAGCTTGAAAGCCCACACAGCGGGAGCCTGAGTGTACTGAGAACTTTTTGCAGTGTCTCTAACAATCTAGCACATGTGGCAAGCAGTGTCTTCCTCTCTCACTCCTGCAAACCCCCTGACTCCCCAACAACAAATTCTTTTTTCTTTGTTTGGCTTTCCCCTATCAGTTTGCTAATAAGAAGGTCTAACAAGTAAGACCTAACTTACTGGAGAGCTGCCATACTTTCAGTCCTTTATGCCCCTGCCCTTGTCTTTTTTTTTTTTTTAATATATTTTTATTGTGAAAATAATGTACAGAGGGGTTATAATTACATGGGTAAGATAATGAGCACATTTCTTAACAAGCATTGTAGCCTCCTGCTTTGTTTCCCCTTCCCATCCCTTCATATCCTCCCCCTCCCCACCCCATCCCCCCCACCAAAATTGTAAAGTTCGTTTTTCAACATAAAGACTTGTACATCTCATTGTTGCAATGGGTCCTCCTGTATCCCTGTTTAAACAATTTGTTTTTTCCCTTCCCCTCCACATATACCAACATCATATATAGTGAAAGCAGGGGTTATACCATGGGGGAGGGACATACAAGGCAACAAAGACATAATCTTATAAATATGTTAGAAACAATCCCTGCCCTTGTCTTTTTTTTTTTTTTTTTTTGGTCCGGTCGTGGGGCCTGAACTCTGGGCTTGGGCGCTATCCCTCAGCTCTTCAGCTCAAGGCTAGCACTCTACCACTTGAGCCACAGCGCCACTTCCAGCTTTTTTCTTTTTTCTTATGTGGTGGTGAGGAATCGAACCAAGGGCCTCTTGCATGTAAGGTAAGCGCTCTACCACTGAGCCACCTTCCCAGCCCCTGCCCTTGTCTTTTAAAATGCCCTTCAGAGTCTGTCAGTAATGACATTTACTTTCTTAATATGCATTATTATTATTTCTGTAGGTGAGGGCCTTGAACTCTGGGCATGGGTTCTGTCCCTCAGCTCTTCAGCTCAAGGCTAGCGCTCTACCACTTGAGCCACAGCGCCATTTCTGGTTTTCTGGTGGTTTACTGCAGATAAGAGTTTCATGGACTTTCCTGCTAGGGCTGGTTTTGAATCCTGATCCTCAGATCTCAGCCTCCTGATTAGCTAGGATTACATGCGTGAGCCACTGGTGCCCGGCATTATTATTCTTAAGCTACTATTTGGTTTTGATTCAGTTTTAATTCAAATGCTGACGCCTCCCACATCTTTAAGATAGTGTTTTCTAAACAAAAAATCTGAATTACCTATTGGATGTGTACAATCGGACATGTACAACCAGACATGTCCAGATCACCCCCACCCCACCCTGTGTCTAAATCCGACTCCAACAAGCCCAAATCCTGACCTTTCTCTTCTGCTAGGTGTCCTTCCCTGTAGAACACCAATGTCCACTCAGACACCCAAGCCAGAATCCTGTGTTTCCTCTGACACGTCCCTTCCCTTCTTTCACTCCAACATCTTCCAATGGTCCCCATGACTCTTTAGTTCTATTGCTCACATACTTGCTTAATTGCTCTCACAGTCTCAATGCTCACACAGATTTTCCTAGTAAGTGCTTAACTGCCCTGTGTTCCAGTTCCAAGTCTACATATGCTTATTGCCTAGGTTATCTCATATTACGTTCCTATTGAGTACTGTGTGCTGACTTTGTTATGCCTGCAGATTAAGATTCAAATGTCAACCTGAGGAAGTAAATTGAGATCTCTAAAACCTGTCAATTCAACTTTCCTCTAGGGTGCAAAGGACATTTAACCAATGAATCTTCTTTGGTTGCAACTATTTATCAAGCAACTCCCCAAATATCAAAGACTTGATTTATAATCAGCACCTCCAATGCAACTTACGAAGAGCGATGTGTGTCGCATCCTCTAAAGGATAACCCCGTTTTGCGGAATTGATGACACAGAATCCAATTGAAGACATCGACTGTTCTCTGCAATTGAAAAATAAAGAAGTTGCAAGACAAGACACATGTAATACATAACTAGTTTCAAAATACAAATCAACTTCTTCTCTACCTTTTCATTGTATTTACTATGTTAACCCAAATGCACTATTTGATAATTAAATTAATATAATATTTCTTTTTTTCTGTGCTATTACTGCTATTTGAACCAGGGCCTAGGCACTGTTTCTTAGATTTTTCCCTCAAGGTAGAGCTGTTGCTCTTCCTTTGAGCCACATCACTTTTGGCTTTTGCCAGCTAATTGGAGATTAACAGTCTCTAAGATCTGTCTGTCTGGGCTCAGCTTTGAACCTTGATTCTCAGAACTATGCCTTCTGAGTAGCTAGGATTACAGGCTTGAGCAACTGGTGCCTGACTTAATATATACTTTAAACACTCTTTGGGGGGATATATGACTTAGTAACAGGAAAAAATTACATTCTCAAATCAACCATATTTGTACATTTATCCCACCGAATTTGAAAAGATTAGTAACTCTATCCTCTAGATCCTAATTATCTGAGCCTCTCAAAGTCTGACAGCCAGGACCCTTTTACAACATATGGCGCACAGGGTGCAGGGGTGAACGAACATCCATACTTGGCCAGCTGCAGTGCGTTTCGGTAGCAGCTGTGCAGGGAGCTCTCAGCTGCAGTGCGATAGCGGCTCTTGTACTTAGGGCCCACTGTGTGAATGATGAACCGGGCCGCTAGATTAAATCCTTTGGTCAATTTTGCTTCACCTGTTCGGCAACCTAGGCCAATGGAAACATAGGCAAATTTGGAAGTGTTAGAAAAACAACAACAATAAAAACCAAAGCACTAAAAAAGAGTGTTAAGAATTGAGACATTTTCAGTTAAGCATTCATCTCTGCTCATTCTGTCATCAAAATGGTGAAGCACTGGAATACAGATAGGAAGCAGAGAAGCAGTCAGTGTATTAGGCATAATAGTCTTAGCAGAGCAGAGACTAACTGCTTGTAGGAATTGAGTAACTAAGACAAAGCACCTGTACTGTGGCAGTGCCTGACTGAAAACAGACTGTTTCACTTCCAATCATGTGGTCTCATCACCTTGTGTAAGCTCAGACTGACCACACTGTAATTTCTGTGTGTGTATGTGTACTTGAACTCAGGGCCTTTTGAATTTTAGTCTTCTCATTCAAGGCTGGCTCTCCACTACTTGAGCTATACCTCCACTTCCAGCTTTTTGCTTGTAAACTAGAGATAGGAGTGTCATAAACTTTCCTGCCTGGGCTGGCTTCAACTGTAATCTTCAGGGCTTAGCTTCCTGAGGGTGAGGATTACAGGTGTCAGTCACCGCTGCCCTTGTGACTTTCTACAAGGTAATACAAGTGAGTACTTCAAGAGATTAAATGAATGAATAGAATAGACACCCTGGCACACACACACCAGCTATTACTGTTGTGGCTACTCCTGAAGAGCACGAGCAAGGTCCTAACTTCTACAGGTTATGCTGTGAAGTGGGACTGGGGTTACAAATTTGAATAAAATCAGTCAAATCCATGACAATCCCTCTTAGCCAGCACAACAAAATATGAGTTTCTCTGCCACCATGATAAGATGGAGGAAGATCATTTTCTGATGACACTGAAATCCAGTATTTCTGGACTCTAGAATCCCAGAAACAGTTGCAAAGAAGAGACTTAGTTTAGTGTCATATCTGGCAGTAAATGGTTAGTCCCTTGCCCTATCCATGTTTCTAACAAGGGCACTCAATCATATACCCCTTGGCCCTGGGATTCCTTCCTGGAGAATTAAAAGGCCAAAGGACCTACAGGTTCTGACAACAGAAGGAAGTTCCACAATTAAACCACAGGTTACTGGCTTCAAGACCCACCAGGCAACCTTTGCTTATATACAATCAAAATTTGTACAACGAAATTCAACCTCCTAAGGTAGTAATTAGAGGTGGTAATTAGAATTGCTTGAGGTCCTGAGAATGGAACCTCATGAAGGAGGTTAGAACTTCCAACAAGAGCATCCAGAGAAGCTGCTTCTTCCCTCTCAAATAGTGTGATATAGGCAGCTGGCAGCCTCAACCCAGAAGAGGCCTCTAGTAGAATCTGACCTGCTGGCACCCTTATCTCACTCCAGCCTCCAGAACTTTGAGAAACAATGCTCTGTTGTTTACAGGCACCCATCTATTGTATGTTGTTACTGCAATATGAATGCGATTCATACATTCACACACACTAACTTTCAGGTAGTGTCTCAGTTCCTTCCTATCAAATAGCCCAACATTAATTACTGTAATATCAGGAAGTGCGGAAAGCATGCGAATGAGTGCTGGAGTAATAAACAACGCAAAGAGGGAAACTTAAAAACCACAAATCGTGACAAGATAAAACCACATTCTCACAGAGAAAGAAAAGCCATAGTATTCTGAATCAAATATATACATACGCATATGCATATGTATACACAAATAACATATACATGAATACTCAGAAACAAAAACTGGTATTCATATAACTTCTATAGTCAGTTGCAAACCAAGATAAAATGTGATAGTAAACTGGGCCCCAGTAACAATATCAAACGGCTGCTAGGTAAGCAACAAAAGAAATGACTAATACCAACAAGGGCAAACAAGATTATTAATCAACAGTATGCTTTCTTTCTCCATATCCAAAATATCATTCCCAGAAGCATATACTGGCAAATATAAAAAGCAACAACACAAATTGAGAACATATTTGCCTTTGCAATACACTTTAATTTTAACAGTAAGTTTACTTTCATTTCAGTAGTGTATATCTAGGAGGTACATGAGAAATTCTCTATCAATATCAAATCCTGATCAGTCCAGGGGACAGCTGTTTTATGACTTATAAGAGAAAGAAAATAACCTCAGGAGAATGCTACTGAATAATGACTATCATTTTGAAACTGCAATCTGATGGAGTTTCACTAGTGGCAGAATCTAAGGAAGCAGCTTTTAACGTATCTTTCAAATCTTTTTGTCTTCAGCTTCAACAAAACATCAGTGCATACAACACATAATTTTCTTACTGAACCACAAAACAGCCTTTTCATAAAAATGTTTCCTAAAAAAAAGCCACCCACCTTTAAGTTTCTGCAAGTCTTCCTTCAAATCTGGCCCTGCAAGCATAAAGATGCTTTCTGACACGGGATTCTTGTCTGTGAGGCTCTCATTGCTGGTGTTCACAATGGCCGTACAGTTCAGTAGTGCCACATCTCCTTTCCTGAAAAGCAATATATAAATAAAGAGCAGGAATGGGAAAGAAGAGGGAGTGGAGAGACATAGTTTGGATTTTTTTTCAGAACATTCTATCTTTGACCTTCTACCCTCTTTTTGCTAGTTCACAAGTTAAACAACAGTATAAAAGAAATTCCTGACTCAAAAAAATTTTCCACCATGCCGGGCGCTGGTGGCTCACGCCTGTAATCTTAGCTACTCAGGAGGCTGAGATCTGAGGATCGCGGTTCAAAGCCAGCTGGGGCAGGAGAGACCGTGAGACTCCTATCTCCAATAAACCACCAGAAAACCGGAAGTGGCGCTGTAGCTCAAGTGGTAGAGCGCTCGCCTTGAGCTGAAGAGCTGAGGGACAGCGCCCAGGCCCAGAGTTCAAGTCCCATGACCGACCAAAAAAAAAATAAAAAATTTTCCGCCATATTAGAGCTTTGATACATCTTCTCTAATACTGAAATTGAGGAAATTGTCTCATAAACTTTATTATAACACAATGCTTACAGAGGTAAAATTGGTTGCTTTAAAGAATTTAGAAACAGCAGCATTAGTCATAATAGCTTTCAAAGCAGAAACATCCCACATGTACATTAATATGGGTTGATAAATGTGGTAAATCCACATGATAAAGAACATTAATTATGCTAAGTCACAAAAACTCCAAGTATGTTCCTGTAATGTTTCCATTTATACAAAACACCTAGGATATGTAAACCTAGAGAGGTAGTTGTTTCACAAAATGAAAGGACTGGTCCAGTAGCCAGTGGCACATGCTTTTAGTTCTAGACACTCAGAAGACACAGCCAACATAGGCAGGAAAGTACGTGATATTCTTATCTCCAGTTAACCACCAAAATGCTGGAAGTAGAGCTGTGGCTAACTGATATAGGGCCAGCCATGAGTACAAAATCTCAGGAACATCACCCAGGCCCTGAGTTCAAGCACCAGTACTGAGTTCAGTACCCCCAGAATACACAAAAACAACAACAAAAAATCCTTAAAGGACTTGGAGAGCTTTGAGCTGATAGAAGTGTTCAAAAATTAACTATGGCTATGGTTATAAAATTCTATGAATATATTAAAGATCACTAGAATATACAACTTAATTGGTGAATTGCACAGCATATAAATTTTATTTAAATAGAAAAAACAATGGAATATTAGTTATGTACAAAAATAACTATGTTACTTAAAAGAAGCCAGATCAAAAATACACCACAAAACAGACACTGGTGGCTCACACCTGTAATTCTAGCGACTCAGAGACCAAGATCTGAGGTTTCAAGCTGGCAGAAAAGTCCACGAGACTCTTATCTCCAGTAATCAGCAAAAAGCTAGAAGTGGAGGTATGGCTCAGTGGTAGACTGCCAGCCTTGAGCAGAAAAGACTAAGAGAGAAAGAGTACAAGGCTTTGAGTTCAAGGCCAGTACTGGGGGAAGAAAAACTGCCAAAAACCCAAAAGCATCATAATTCAATTTGTATAAAGTTCTAGAAAATCTATAGTGACAGGAAGATCACTGGTGGCTTGGGATGGGGCAGGGGGAGAAGGACTGCACAGGGACCAAGCACCACTTCTACTGGCTAGTGATAAATATATTCACTTCCTTGTGAATCTTACTTGTGGTAATGGCTTCATGGCTGTTTACTTACGTCAAAACTCACCTAGCTGTACATTTAACATCTGTGTGTGCAGTCACTATCTATCAGTTATACCTCCATAAGGCTGTTTTATATATTCAAAGCTAACATTTTCCCAACACTAGGGCTTGTAGAAAGACATTTACAGGCATGATCTAATCAAAGAATTACCAAAGAACCACTTTTCCATTGATATCCTTATTGAAAAGAAAAGGTGATCTAATAGTGTCTTCAGAAAGCGTTTCAGCCGTGGTGGCAAGAGGACTGAATTCGTCTTCACAGGAGTCACCCCAGCTTAGTAGTGTGTCCACTTCCACAAACTGGGAAGGTGCACCCAAGGGATCCATGGAATGGGAACTTCAGCTTGGCTTGTCCCAGGTCCCACAGCAATTCAGTGTTTCCGGGAGACTTTAGCTTAAATGAAAATATTGAGTCATGTTAGCAGAGAAACACAAATGTTGCCTTATTTCCACTAAATCAAAAAACAACTCTACTGTGAAATGCTCCCCTAGTACATTATGTGATGTACAGTCACTTAAATGGTCCATTAGAAACAATGGACAATAGAGAACTTCTACAACTTTCTAAGAACAGGAATAAAGGAGAGTTACTTAGGCATAAACTCGTTCCAAAGAATTACAGCCGTTAAAATGATCATGAGACCCACCATTTATACTTTCCAGAAATAGGACTATTCATTCAATATTCACTGAGTCCCCACTACTGGAGGAAAAAACAGTGACAGGCAATGCAAGACATGCAAAGATAAACAGTATGTTAATTTAAAGATTCAGTGTGATAAGAATTATAGAAGGCTAATTATCCCTATTTGTCTATACTTAAAAGACCCTGAAGATACTAGGAAACAGCTCACAGATTTATAAACATGGCAAAGTAACAAGATATGAAGTTAACATGCCAGTACCTTTTCTGTATGTCAACGGTTAACAAGATGAAGAGAAATCAGAAAAACAATTCCATTCCTTACACCCCCTGCCCCTTGCTATAAAAACAGCATAGTACCCACAAAAAGACAGACACAGTGTGAGGTTTGCCCCCGGCGATGCAGGCCTTGGGCAGACACTTCCCTACCTCTTGGTTAAGTTTCTGCCGAGTATCTGTGTTATCTAGGTAACTGGCACACCTGGTGGCAGTCACCTTCTCCTCCTGCTAGGTCACATCCTGGGCCACCCCTGGTCAGGCCTCCTATCTGACCACAGGAGTGTCCCAGGTGCTGAGGTCACATCCGGTTACAGTGTGGCCATACCTCTTCCCGTCCCTGGCCTAGATAAGTCCTAGCCCTGGAGTGGGTCAGTCACTCTTTTTGGCCATGCCTCTCCGCCATGCAAAGTGGGGGCAGCAGTTTGTTAAATAAGCCTTTACTGCCTGAATACTGCCTGGTGGTCTCTTCATTGGCTACCTAATGAAACTTACCTATTTAATACACCTTACACAAAGATGAATGGAACAGAAGACCTCAAAACAAGCTCACACAGCTATAGTCATTGGACTTTTTTTTACAAAGGAGACTAAAAACAAGCTTCTTCAACAAATGGTGCTGAGAAAATTGGTAATCCACATATGAAACACAAACTGAACCCATACTGCTCACTATACAAAAGTGAATTTAATGTAAAACTTGCAACCACTATAGGAAGCACTTGAAAAAAAGAGGTACGTTATAAGAACCAATTAAATGCAGAGAGGTTTGGGTAATCAACTAGGAAAGGTTTCAACTAAGCAATAAGGGACTTGGATGTGGAGGAGGCAAGAATTTCAAAAAGATAGTGGAAGAATGAACAGGATTTGACAAACAGTAAGTTGTGATGTAGCTGACAACACATACCACACCGTATGGTCTTAGGGTAGGCAGATAGCTGTATAGAAAATACAGCAATCTAAGGTGTAGGGTGATAGAAAGACACACAGTGTGTGTCAAGAACAGGAGTGAGATCCTAGGCAGTTTCACCAGAGAAAATGGGCAGGCACTCAGTTTGCAGACAAGTCATATAGCTGCATCAGTAAAATTGTACACTCATTCATCCAGTAAATCTTTGCAAGCATCTATTATGGGTTAGGTCTGGTCTGAGGTACTAGAGCTCCAGGGGAAAAAGCAAGTCCCTGCCTCCACGGTGTTTGCTTCAGCAGGGAAGAGATGATAAATGATAGACTGACTCGGTGCAAAACAGAAGGTCTGAACAATGACTACTATGAGAGAAAAGTGACATCTGAGCATGGAGTTCAAGTGAGACAGCAAGCCACATAAAACTCTGTATTTCAGACAGGAAATAACCAGGTCAAAGGGCAGGAAGAAGTATGCTGTATTCCAGGAAGAGCTCCAGGGTCAGTTTAGCTAGAGCAGACTAGTGAAGGAATGTAGGTCACGAGGCTGAGGGAAAGACCACATGATAGCTTGTAAGCCAGGCTAAAAACTTTACACCTTATTCTAAATGAGAGAGGAAAGAATCTATAAGAGGATCTTGATTAAGGTAGATGACTAAATATAATATTTAAAAAGATTACGTTAGCTACTATGAAATCAAGACAAGTAAAGATTAGATGGGCATTGGTGGCTCACACCTATAATCCTAGCTACTCAGGAGTCTGAGGTCTGAGGATCTCAGTTCAAAGCCAGTCCAGGCAGGAAAGTCTGTGAGACTCTTATTTCCAATAAACCACCAGAAAACTGGAAGTGGTGCTTGTGGCTCAAGCGGTAGAGCACTTGCCTTGAGCTGAAGAGCGCAGGGATAGAGCCCAAGCCCAGAGTTCAAGTCCCACGACTTAAAAAAAAAAAAAGTTTTTGAAAAATGACCTCAATGATTTAGGCGAAATGGTGGTGAGGAGAAATGTTAGATTTGGAATATGTTTTGAAGATAGAGCCTATACCATTTGCTAAATGAATACAGAAAGGGTAGAATCAAAGATAGCTCCTAAACTTTTTGCTTAAAAAATGAAGTAGATATTAATATTAATGCTGTTTACAAAGAAGAAGGACAAAAGCTGTGGGGTTCACTGATAATAGACCCTTGCTGGAAGTGCTAAACTGAGATGTTTACTACTTGGCCAAGGTCACACAGACAACTGGGTAGATGAGGCTAGAGCTCAGAGAAGTCTCAGCACAATGGTAGCATTTAAGGCTACAGAAACTAAAGCCTGGTGCTGGTGGCTCAAGCCTGTAATCCTAGCTACTTAGGAGGCTGAGATCTGAGGATTGTGGTTCAAAGTCAGCCCAGGCAGAAAAGACCATGAGAGACTTGCCTCCAATTAACCACCAGAAAAGGAGAAGTGGTGCTGTGGTTCAAAGTGGCAGAGCCCAGGCCCTAAGTTCAAGCTCCATGACTGACTAAAACAACAACAAAAAGCTACAGAAACTACACAAAGTTGCTTAAAACATAAATGCAAACAGGAAAAAGAAGAGTTCTAAGAATATATTCCTACAGCAAAATTTAGAGGCCAGAAAGTGAGATAAAAAAATGATTGCTTTGGGGCTGGGAAGGTGGCTCAGTGGTAGAGCGCTTGCCTTGCAGGCCTGAGGCCCTGGGTTCGATTCCTCAGCACCACATAAGCAAAAAGAAAAAAGCCGGAAGTGGCACTGTGGTTCAAGTGGTAGAGCACTAGCCTTGAGCTGAAGAGCTGAGGGACAGCGCACAGGCCCAGAGTTCAGGCCCTGTGACCGGACCCCCCCCCAAAAAAAATGATGGCTAAGTCTGGTTCTTGTGGTTTACACTTGTAATCCTAGCTACTCAGGAGGCTAAGATCTGATGATTCAAAGCATATCTGGACAGAAAAGTCCCTGAAACTCTTATCATCAATTAACTGGTCAAAAGCTAGTCTGGGCATGGTTCAAACGGTAGAATTCCAGCTGGAAGCAAGAAAGAGTCTGAGTTAGACCCTCAGTACGAAGAGAAGGGAAGTGGGAAGTGTTGGGGAAGAATATGCCTGGAAGGGATCAGCTAGAATTAAAAGCAACTGCTACTAAAAGGTTACCTGACCAACAACTGCTCAGTGGGGGCGGGCAAGCTGGAGGTTGTTAGGAAATTAGACCTGAGGGCAGACAGTAGAGGAAAAGAAAGCTGACTGGATGACTTCTTTTTTGAAAAGCTTTTTAAAAAATGATCCTAATGTTTGTTCTAAGAGTCAATGAAAACAGGTATACACTTCTACAGATTATCATTTGGTGTTTCTGAGAGAATACTGATCAAAAAGAACACTGACTTTGTACAATATGCTAATTCATGAATCCATATTGTTGGATATGAAATGTCATTATTTATATAACAAATTAAAAAAGGCTCTGGAGAGTATACCATAATAAATTTGTTCCAGAGGATTTTATACTCATCCTTCTTAGAAGTTACTTTGAGTTGGGTGCTGGTAGTTCATGCCTATAATCCTAGGCATGGTTTGAAGCCAGTCTAGGGAACACCAATCCAAGAGGCGCTTATCTCCAATTATTCAGCAAAAAAGGCAGAAGGGGAGGGGTGGCTCAAGTGGTAGAGTGCCAGCCTTAAATAAAAAAGCTAAGGGACAATGCCTTGGCTCTGAATTCAAGTAAACCAGTACAAAAGAAAAGAAAGTAGCTTGGAGATAAGAGAACTGTACCTAGAAGTAGGTGTTTAGTCCAGGGCCAGACTCTGAAACTGGGGTCCACAAGTGTTGCTAGGATGCTTTCAAGTACACGGACTTAGTCTCAACGAACTGAGTGCAAAGCTGGACTCCTCCATCAGGGCAGTGGCCTAGACCCAATGGAAGGACACTTTGCCCAAACTTGTAATTTTAAAAAAATGCACCTTCATGGGGAAGGTTCTTAATCATATTTTAAACCCTTTAAAGGTATTGTTTCCTAATGTGAGTGTCAACTTCCAGGACAAAACTATTTCTTTAGGAACTTTTTTATTGGGGGGGGGGAGGGGACACAGTACTGGTGATGGAACTCTGGGCCTGGTGCATGCTAAGCATGTGTTCCACCACTTAAACCACACTCCAGCCTGTCAAGTAACTTATTTCTCACTCTTATGGTTGATGTAAGAAGGCCTGAGTTTGCATCCAGGACACACAACCTAGTAGATAGTTGACTCTAAGCCAGAGTTCTAAAATAGGGTTAATTAACGCCCGGAGTAACTGTGAGGAACAGATAAGATAATCTATGTCAAAATTATATAGCAAGGCACCTGGCACAAAGCAGGGCACATTTGAATTACTTCTTAGAGCTCTCTCAGTGCCAACGTAGAGTCACCAGCGCCACTGTTGAGATAAAGTTCTATCTCCACGGGTGGCCCAGATTCAAATACCAAACAAGCCAAACACAAACTGCTGATCTGTTGTTTATCTCAATGTCACGACTTCCTTTGTAGTGCCTTGTTAATCCCTAGACAAACCCAACATCTGTTTTCTCCAATTCTATTTCTGTGGCAGTAAGGGGGAAAAGAAACTCCCACATAATCAGCAATCCTGACTGCTGCCCAAATAAATGTCCGGGATCTTCATCAGCACAACTGATCAGTTTTGCTGAATCACTGATTCTAGATGGATTTCTAAGTGATTCATAGCTGTATCTGTTGTAGGCGGTGTCTAAGATGTCCTCCAATGACATCTATTCCTGGCACTTATGCCCTTGTACAAGGAATAGGGCTGGCATATATAGCCAATAGGATATTGCACAAACAAGGCTGTGTGACCTCAATAGAATTTTAAAGCTATTATGGCATATTGCATATTTTATGTCTCTCTGAAGAAGACAGGCTCAAGACTTGAGGAGTCCAGAGAAAGGAACTCTTCCTTGAACTCACAGCAACGCTTTCAGATTTCTGGTGGTTACTTAAAGATTAAGAGTCTCAAACTTTTCTGCCTAGACTGGCTTTGAAATGTGATCCTGGGATCTCAGAGGCCTGAGCAGCTAGGATTATAGAGGGGAACTATTAGTATCCGTTTTTTCCCTTGTTTTTCCCGCCCCCCCCTCCCCCCAATAACATGCTTTTACTGTTCTACTTCCTCTTCTTCCATTTAATCAATTTCCTGAAGTTTTGCTTTTGCTAACTGCTTCTAGTACAATTCTTAAACTTTCAGGGTCAATAGAAACTTTCCCAAATCCAAGGAATACTCAAATCTTAGCTGCCTTTAAAAAAGTTATCCTCCTCAAAATTCTATTATTTTCTTTGACATAAGTCTGGTGTCCTCCTGTGTCTTGAATCATATTCTGGTCAGTACCTGTGGGTGGATCATTGTGGCTCACAAGACAATAGGTGTTAAGTGAGTAATGTTCACAGTTTCTGTGGAAGAGCAAAGTTGAATGGCATTTTATGGACAGAGTCCTGTATTCAATAAGGGTTGCATTCTTTTGCAGTTCCATCCATATAAAGAAATTGATTTTTCTTTTTCTTTTTTTGGGTCCGGTCGTGGGGCCTGAACTCTGGGCCTGGATGCTGTCCCTCAGCTCTTCAGCTCAAGGCTAGCGCTCTACCACTTGAGCCACAGTGCCACTTCAGGCTTTTTTTTTCCTGCTTATGTGGTGCTAGGAATCGAACCCAGGGCCTCGTGCATGCAAGGCAAGCGCTCTACCACTAAGCCACCTTCCCAGCCACAGAAATTGATTTTTCTTACTAAAAAATAAATTTATACTGCGTGCACACACATGCAGGGATTCAGGAAGGGGCTCCTAACTTAGGGTCACAGGCCAGTCTAAGAATCCTGCGGAAAATAGATACTTTTCATCCACAAAATGTGTGTGTGTGAGCTCATACAAGCAGAGATTTGCAAACAGATCTGAGATGATGTCTTAGATTAAGACTGGACAGAAGGAATGTTACAGAGAACTCAAGTGAGGATATGGGAGGGGAAGCTGGAATTTGGGTAAGATTAAAGAGTAACAAGACTTTCTGCTGAAAATGAACTTACCAGTCTCGTACTTTGAACAAGTCAACAAATACACATTGAACTTTAAAACAGTCTGCAGAAGCCTAGTAATGTCCTAGGATCAAAAGTCTCCATGGGACACAAACAGGTTTCAATATGGTTCAGATTCATTTCCCTTAGCCATACTTTCTTAGTACTTTAGTGGCAGAGAACATACCCAAAGACAGGAAAGCAAATGGAGCACTGTATGATCTTCATTCATATATTCCTCACAATTCAAATGATACAATCTAAACAATTCTTTGTAGCTTCTTTTTTACCCACATTCTGTCATCTTCTAGTTTAAGAAGTTCTTTAAATATTGCTTTATATGATTAAGTAGAATGGCTAGATCAGATTTTATTGTTCAAGACTAGACAGAATTAGGCAGAATACTTTGCATCACTGTCAAAAAAAAGTCTCTGTGTGTGTGTAAAAAGAAACTATTATCATTTAAAAGGAAAAATTAGACCTTTTGACTTATTATTCTTCAAAATGCTCTTGATTAGATAAGCCTAGATAAAAATACATAGAGCTGAAAAAAAATACATAGAGCTGGTCTATGCATCTTGTTTCCAAGAAGTACCAGCTCTACTTGACTGTTTGCACAAATTACAGGCTTGACATTATTTATGTCTTTGAATTTAAATATTTAGAAGTTCAGAGTATATTAAGAGATTCAGGGCACTCAAGAATCATAAAGAAGAATATCTGTGTAACACATCACAAGCACAGCACAGAGAAACTCAAGAAAAACTGATGACTGATAGGGGGATGAAATAAGTTGTGCTCAGGGGTGAGAAGATAAAGAAGATGAAATACTGTCAAAAGAGACTATTTGAAACTATGAAAATAGAACAAGGAAACCCACTATTTCTTAGAAGGGAGGTTCTGTGATAGGTTGAAACATTGACCTACAGTGTAAATGTGTGGAAATTTAACAATGAAAACTCTGACAACTGATATAAACCAGTAAAAAATTTTTTTAAAAAAATTATCTTAATGGCACTTAAAAAAAAGTTGCCCAGATACAAAAATACTAACTGAAATGGTACAATGTGTTCACAATAAATATAGTATTATAAAATGATTTCTAGGCCCCATCAATGGACTAGGTCATATTTTAAATTATCATTCAAAAACTCTTGAAGCACATGCCCTCATAGTAAATCAGCAATATTGGTTATATATTAACATATTAAACAAATGGCACTAAGTTTCAATGGTAACATTTAAAGCACTGAATGATCTGAAATTCTAGTAAGTAGGGGTATCCTTGAAGTAGCATGTAAAAGAATTTTATAGGAGGTATTAACTCACAAACATTTTCCATCTGTGGTTGTTCCTTCTAATAATTTTTTTTTTTTTTTTTTTGTCGGTCGTGGGGCTTGAACTCTGGGCCTGGGTGCTGTCTGTCCTTCAGCTCTTCAGCTCAAGGTGAGCGCTCTACCGCTTGAGCCACAGCACCACTTTCCTTCTAATAATTTTTAATAATGTTAAGTTTTTTAAAGACTGACTCATTTGAATACAAAAATGAAGAGGATCAGGATTTCACTTGCTTCAGCCTAAGCTGGTGGCTCACATTTGTAATCTTAGCTGCTAAGGAGACTGAGATGTGAGAGGTGCATTTCCAAGGAGGGGGAGAGGGGAGAAAAAAAGCCAGAAGTGGAGGCATGGCCCAAGTGGTAAAGCACCAGTGTTGAGTAATAAAGGTAAGGGACAGTGCTTAGGCCCAGAGTTCAGCTCCAGTACCACCATCTATCCACCCCCCCCCCCCCACAAATTTCACTTGCTTCAAAAAGCAACCTGGCAGGTGGTATATAGAGTCAATCACAGAAGTCATATTAACAGATCAGGAATATTGAAATAAAATGTCCAAAAACAGGCAAAAGCTCCCATGGAATCTCCAAGAGACAACTTGCAAACATCATTTATGATTGACACCAGCTATCCACAGTTTACAGAGTTGTAAGATAGCTTTCTTAGAAGTAAATACTCCAAGGAGGTATCACTAGAATCTAAACTACAGCTTTCCACTGATGAATGGTTCCCACCTTCCCCCCCCACCCAGATCAAGATGATGCAGAGGAACTACAGGCGTCATTAACCACACAAACCCATCAAAAATGCTCTCCTCCCTGCTAGAATCCCTGAAATAATTGTCTGGTTGCCACAGTTCCTTTTCTAAGATCTCATTCCTCCCAGCGATCTCACTGCTATTATTACTACTATTATTATTTTTGGTGCTGGAACTGAGGCTTGAACTCAAAGTCTTCTTGAGTTCTCCCTTGTTTTTTTTTTTTCCTGCTCAAAGCTGGTACTCTACAACTTGAGTCACACCTCCACTTGTTTTTTGCTGATTAATTGGTGACAAGAATCTCAGATCTGACTGGCTTTGAAGGGCGACCTCAGATCTCAGCCCACTGAGTATAAGGGATGACAAGCGCGAACCACTGGCTCCCCTACAGCAAGCTCGGTTCTAAAGCTACAGCAGCTTTCCAGTCTCATCCATCATTCCTGTTACAGTGTTCTTGTATTTGGAGGGTTACCTGAACATCTTAAAAACACGACAAATGCAGACGCTTCTAATTCCTAGGCTGGCTTGCATGGCGAGGGCATACTTCTTTTCTAGTTCCAGGTCAGCTTTAATTCACTGAGAGCCGTCAGAACTCACTCCTAAAACTTGCCTGCAACCTAAGGATAAAAGGGCTGCAAGCGGAGAAACGCCCATTCCCACCGGGCCGCCGCACCCGCAGGAGGGCCCCGACTCCAGGCATCTCCTCTCGGGAGGCCGAGGGTGGAAAACACACAGCCCGGCCAATGTCACCCCGGACAGCGGGGATCCGGACCACTCAGCATTCTGTGCTCGCTCGACCGAGGCCCGCTCCCGCCCCGCGCCGATCACCCAGCCGTGCAGCGGCGGTGACGGGGGCTTGGGACGCAGGACTGCAACCGCAGCAGGAGGCCCGACTTCCCTGCCCGCGCCCGCGCCGCCTCCCCGGGCCGAGCCCCGCACCGCCTCCCCCTACCCCGCCCGGGCCGAGCCCCGCACCGTCTCCCCCCCTCCTCCCGGGCCGAACCCCGCACCGCCTCCCCCCCTCCTCCCGGGCCGAGCCTCGCACCGCCTCCCCCTACCCCGCCTCGGGCCGAGCCCCGCACCGCCTCCCCCTACCCCGCCCGGGCCGAGCCCCGCACCGCCTCCCCCCCTCCTCCCGGGCCGAGCCCCGCACCGCCTCCCCCCCCCCCGGCCGAGCCCCACACTACATCCCCACACCCCGCCCGGGGCCGAGCCCCGCACCGCCTCCCCTTCCACCCCGCCCCGGGCCAAGCCCCGCACCGCCTCCCCTTCCACCCCGCCCCGGGCCGAGCCCCGCACCGCCTCCCCTTCCACCCCGCCCCGGGCCGAGCCCCGCACCGCCTCCCCTTCCACCCCGCCCCGGGCCAAGCCCCGCACCGCCTCCCCCCCCCTCCTCCCGGGCCGAGCCCCGCACCGCCTCCCCTTCCACCCCGCCCCGGGCCGAGCCCCGCGCACCCCGGCCCGCAGCCCCAGAAGGTTCGCTCCGCCCCGCAGGCCCCCCGTCCCGCCTCTCACAGCTCTCGGGCGGTTCCATCTGGGCGGCGGCAGCGCGGGCTACGCTCCTGACAGAAGCCGACAGAGTACCATCTCCTCACAGCCGTCACCCGCCCGGGCAGAGCAGCCCCCGAATCTCCTCAGGGTGGAAGAGACCTACGCCGGGCGCTCCGAAACGCTGACTTCCGCTCCCAGACACCGCGGACCAATCAGAGCGCGCGCCCTTTCGCCACTTCCGATTCGAAGGCAAAGGAAACTTCGGGCGGAAGAGGCTCCCTGGGCGGACCGGAAAAGGCGGCCCCGGAGAGGGTTGCTGTCGGCTGCGCCTCGTGGAGGCGGTGGTGAGTCCGGGGTGCGCGGGCGCCTCTGCTCCGGGGCTCGTGATGAGGCCTAGTGGGGCAGCAGCAGACGGGACTCGAGGGCGTCTGCAGCCCGTCCCTAAGTGGGGAGAAGCGGGATGACTGGTCCCGGGCGTCCCCACAGCCATGTTCCGGGGTCCGCGTGTGGCCCCGGGGATTGGAGCGTGCGCGGTGGAGCCGCTGGTCCCGGCGGGTGCTGGGTGGTGTCCGGGGTGCCCCGCACACTGAGACCCAGCTTAGATGCGGTGGTACTCTTACCGTAAAGTGGGGATAAGAATATTTCACCTGCTTTATTCCCGTGGGGGGTGATGTCCGAGAGCGTGTGCTAACATCATCTCCAGTACCTTAGTCCATTTGGCCAAGCATTACTGGTATTGTTTACTTATTTATACGAATGAATTCAAGACTAGTACAGAGTTTTGAGCCTGAATAGCTAGGAAACTTGTGTGTCTTAGAATGGGGGGAGGGATCGGGGGGGGGGAGTGAGACACGTTTAGGAAAACAAAATTTCCCAAACAGAGCTGTTAAAAGTGAACCTGCAAGGTATTCAGTGGGTGTGTCCAATACGTATGTGGAACTCTAATTGGTAAGGGTTAAGACCAGAACTAGAGGTAACGAGCCCCGAGCCTCTGCTTCCGCCTACTCTGCGAGTTCTCCACAGAAAATTGTGTCCAAGAACATAGCGATGACAGTTACTAACATAATTAGAGGTGCATTGGGCAAGAATTAGTCACCTGGTCAGGGTTAATTGGCTTTGGGTGACAAAACTGGCAAAATGTGGCTCCAGTGGTAGAGCAGCAGCAGCCTGTCTTAACTCCACAATTACTTTTTAACCATTCCTATGTCAGCTCACTTAATCCGATTGTTTCTCTGAAGTAGGATCGATCTCCTTATCTCTTTCCAGAACTTTCAGATGCATCTCTTTATTACTGGGTTGTTAGACCAGCATTGTGTATATGTGTGCAGGCGTGCATGTCTGCAGTGGTACTGGGGTTTGAACTTCAAGGCCTCCTATTCTTGCTTGACTTTTTGCTCAAGAATGGTCCTCTACCACTTGAGCCACACTTCCACTTCCAGCATTTTGCTGTTTAGTTGGAAATAAGAGTGTCATGAACTTTTTGATCCATCAGGTTTTGAGGCTCTGAATTCACACCCTGGTACTGATAACAACAAAACAGATTCAGTAAACTGGGTGCTGGTGGGTGGCTCATGCCTGTAATCATAACTATTCAGGAGGTGGGATCTGAGGATTGCTGTTTGACACCAGCTGGGGCTGCAAAGTCTGTGAGACTTATCTCCAATAAAACTCAGAAAAAGCTGGAAGTGGTACTGTGGCTCAAGTGGTAGAACTGGATCCTTGAACAAAAGCAGCTGTCAGTTCAGGGACAGTGCCCAGGCCAGCCTCTCCCCCACCCCTCCCCCCCCAAAAAAAATAGACTCAGTATAGTTAAACCCAACAAATATAAAAGCTGACAACGATAAAACTCTCCCAAGACTCCTGTGTTCTTTAGTTTTCTTCCTGTACACTAGTTATAAAGGGGGGAATTTCATCGTTACCTTTCTTTCATGTGTTTACAATATATTCCAATTAGTTTCACTGCACTACTACTCTCCTGACTCCCTTCCTGAGACAGTTTCATAGCCTTGGTGAATGAGTCTGAGGTGCCAGGGAGATGGGGTGAGGTAGTCCCCTGCAGTGTTCTGTAAGTCCTGTAGCTGACTTGGATAGTCTGGAGTTTGTTTATTTTTATTTTTATTTTTTTTTGGGTCCAGTCATGGGGCCTGAACTCTGGGCCTGTGCGCTGTCCCTCAGCTCTTCAGCTCAAGGCTAGCGCTTGAGCCACAGCGCCACTTCCGGCTTTTTTCTTTTTGCTTATGTGGTGCTGAGGAATTGAACCCAGGGCCTCAGGCATGCAAGGCAAGCGTTCTACCACTGAGCCACCTTCCCAGTCCCTAGTTTGGAGTTTCAAAACACCTCTAACTAGAAGGCAAATGCCGTAAGAGTTGGATTTTGTACCTGTTAAGTAATGTGTATTCATAGTGCCTGTTTAATGTGTGGGCTCACGATAGATTTTTCTCAACGGTCAGTATGTCCAGTCCTAGGCTATCCATCTCAGTGTCAGAATTTGATGGCATCTAAATGGACAGAAGTGAATTATGTAGCTTCATGGAAGCATTTATAAAGTCAGCTATTCATGATGTCAGCATGACCTAAACAACCTAAAGCTTGACGAATGAGGGATTACATGTTAAGTCAACAGTGACTTTTAGAAATAGCCATATCCAGGTACTTTTGTGAGTGATCTATTCAGAGTAAACTAAAGGTTAAGAAGCCACAAATTAAATACTTTTAACTCCCTATAAGATAGTTGGAGTTTATTAGCCTATCGAAACAAAGGTACCTCAAGAACTGATTTTCTTCATTTATATCCACAGATTGCCTCATCTGTGGTATCAGACGTCATACCATGGGGCTCACCAAGCAGTACCTGCGTTATGTGCCAAGTGCAGTCTTTGGCCTTATTGGCAGTCAAAAGGGTAACATTGTTTTTGTGACACTTCGTGGAGAGAAGGGACGCTATGTGGCAGTGCCAGCCTGTGAACATGTTTTCATCTGGGACTTAAGGAAAGGCGAGAAGGTCAGTCAGAAGTCAGTTAGGTTGGTATTAATTTATGTAAAGGCAAAATGGGAGAAATTTGACTTACTGTGCATGAGTCTAGGGGGCCAAGGGTCCAATTCTGTTGTATTCACCACCACATTCTGAAAATCACAGCCAAAAAGGAGTTTACTTCTGAGGTGTTTTGGGGTTTTTTTGGAGGGTGGGATGGGTAGTGATTTCCATAGTTCCCTCATGGTTTGTAGTCCTATTGATTCCTTACATGTTTGTTTTTCTGTACCAATTCTGTTTTTTAAGTTCTTCAACTTGTCATAGCCAGTTTTTTTTTTTTAATTTTTTATTTAATCAAGACATTTAAAGGGAGTATTGCTGTAATAGAGCAGTATTCTTCTACAGGTGAAGCCCAGAGGCTGTAAAACTAGGCTTTTAGGCTTAGCACTTCTGTGGGAAAATCCAGGCATTTTAAACTTATGTATTCACTATGTAACTCCAAAAGGGTTATTATCTTGATGCCTGTCTCTCGGATAAAACCACTATAATATTCTAATACTCTGGTATTGTGCAAATTTCTTCTTAATAATGGGGGTTGGTTAAAGCAAGGAGAGGTTTATAAGCCCTTTACTGAAAATCACTTGATGTAAGCCCAAATTAAAGACCAACTAATTTATTTCATGGCCTGGGTAATTTTTGCATTTATTATTCCAGTGTTGAGCTCTGGAGGAAATACTTGTACCATTTCCTGAGCATTTCATTGCCTAGTGCAAACATGAGATGGCAGTTATTCACAAGAGTGATTTGGAGTTAGCCATGTTCTCAGTTTTATAAAGTGTTCCTAATTCTTCCACTCCACACTTTTCCCTTGATAACGTGTAACTTCTCCACATTGTTTCTGAACTTACAGATCCTCATCCTTCAGGGACTTAAACAGGAAGTCACTTGCGTGTGCCCTTCCCCAGATGGGCTGCATTTAGCTGTGGGCTACGAGGATGGCTCCATCCGAATCTTTAGTCTCCTCAGTGGGGAAGGGAACGTGACCTTCAATGGACACAGAGCCGCTGTCACTACTCTGAAGTATGATCAGCTAGGAGGGAGACTGGCTTCTGGGTCCAAGGTGAGACTTAAGGACTGGGGCCTCGATTTGGATGCATTGAAAGAATGTAAGGTTTATGCTCACACCAGTTCACATAGTGTTGGGTGAAACTTGGGACTCTCCTGATTCAAAATAGGATATAGTATGTGGATGGTAGAAAAAGAGTCAGGAGGATGGTGTGAAAATAACCCAGGTCTGTGAGTGTTAGATACTTGTACCCGCACAGGTGTGACTAGAACAATGTAGAACAAAGTATCTTGTGAATGGTGGGATTCATTTTGATGTTCTGTATGCTTTGCAGGTTTTCTAGGAGGACTTTGTATTGCCCTTGTAATTACTAAATTCTGCTTGGTACCTGTGGCTTCCACCTATAATTGGGAGGCTTAAGATTAGGATGACTGCAGTTCAAAGACAGCCCACGCAGAAAAGTGTATGAGATTCCTTCCCAACCAGTAGCTGGGTGCAGTGGCACGTGCCTGTCATCCTAGCTGTGTGGCAGGCTGGGATTAGGAGGCTCACTGTTCTGGGCCAGCCAGGGTTGCAAGTCTGTAAGATTCCATCTCAGTGTAAGAGGCTGGGTACAGTGGCACATACCTATCATCCCATTTACAGTGGGGAGCCTAAAATAGGAGGATCAGAGTCTGGGCATGCACTTGGTCCAGAAGCAAAGTGTGCAAAAGGGCTGAAGATGTGACTGGTGGAACATCTGCCTTTCATGAGTACAGCTCCAAGTTCAAACTTCACCAAAGAAAAGAATGAGGATTTTGTAGTAAAGAAAATCTATTCTCTGCATCATTTCTTTCCCTTAGGATACAGATGTTATTGTGTGGGATGTGATCAATGAGAGTGGCCTGTACCGCCTAAAGGGACACAAGGATGCCGTCACGCAAGCTCTGTTCCTACGAGAAAAGAATCTGCTAGTTACCAGGTAAAGAAGCAATGGGTTCATTTCCGGTTTGCTTCTTGGTAAATTCTCTAGCATTCTGAAGAGGAACTCACTTCATTGTTTAATGAAGTTCTCACTATGCCCAGGCCCACACGCCGGCCTTCTCTCCTTTTTTCTGTCCTGCTTATATAGTATCATAGAGTTATCTAGAGTTGCACCATCTAATTTTCCTTTGATCATTTGTTGTTCTTAATTTTGATAGTCACTTTTCATGTTCCTTCACCTTTTACCACACTAGTTAAGAAATGAGAGTTGTCTGTCTTCTGGATCCCTTCACTGTTGGGAAGACTGGCTGTTCAATACAGGTGTTTAGCCTGTCTTTTGAGGGGAGTCCTTCATAGGCCTTCTGAATAGAAGGAAGAAGAAGGAAGGAAGGAAGGAAGGAAGGAAGGAAGGAAGGAAGGAAGGAAGGAAGGAAGGAAGGAAGGAAACATACATCATAGGGTTCACCAAGGAAGGAAGGAAGGAAACATAGGGTTTACCCAAATAAAGCAATTGAAGTTCTAAGAAGGCTAAAACCCTCAGGAACCACAGCAATGATTCGAGAATGTTAGGAAAACTGTTCCAGATATGAGTTTGTTCCTGTGGGGTAGAATGCAGGTAACTAGTGTGTCCTCTGCATGTAACATGTTCCGTGAGAGAATGACTCTAAAGTTCTGTGTATGTCACAGGTTGGGAAATATAGTGGGAAAAATAACATTGTGAGGTAGGACCAATAGGATGGAGAGAGAGAGAGAGAGAGAGAGAGAGAGAGAGAGAGAGAGAGAGAGAGAGAGAGAAAGAGAGAGAGAGAGAGTGAGAGAGTGTGTGTGTGTGTGTGTGTGTGTGTGTGTGTGTGTGTGTTCACGTGTGTGTGTGTTCACGTGTGTGCTCGCCCGTGCGTGCGCACTGGTACTGTGGCTTGAACTTAGGGCCTTGAGCTCTCACTTGGCTTTTCCATTTGAGGCTGGCACTCTTCCACTTAAGCCACACCTCCATTCCCGGCTTTTTGGTAGTTTAAGTAAGACTCAGATTTGTCTGCCCCATGGGCTGGCTTCAAACTTGAAATTCTCAGAACTGCACCTCCTGAGTAGCTAGGATTATAGGCATGAGCCAGTGGCAGCTGGCTATGGGATGGATTTTTGTATGCCATGTTTTTCTCCCCCAGCTTGCTCATGAGAGGGATTTTATTAGCTGTCATGTTAGTGAAGAGGTAGAGCAATGAGACTTGGTAGGGAGGGACTGTATTGGAACCAGATCATGGGAGGTTTTAAGAGCTTAGTTTTGATTCTTTAGAGAACACTGAGCTTCTGAATTTTAGAAGTAGACATTCTCTGATTTGTATTGAATGGAACGAAGGACCAGCAGTGGACAGAAACCAGATGAGAAATGCTTAAGATAATCCAGGACCTAGGCCTGAAGCTCAGGCTCTGATACAGAAATCTGGAAGGAGTCCAGATTTTAGAGACCACAGAAGAGGCATTTTCAAAACTCAGGCTTCATTAGGCATGTGAGCCTGGAGGTCTCAGGTGCTTGCATGGTAGGCAGGCTGAGAGAATGTCATTGGCATGGTGATGGACCTGTTGGGGGAGCCATGATGGATCACATTCTGTGTTCTTTAGTACTCGGAGTACAGCATCTTCTTTGTGTCTATATGGATACATCTGACCTCTTGCATAAGAACAATCGTGTGTGTTAGGCTGGGAAGGTGGCTCAGTGGTAGAGCGCTTGCCTTGCATGCCTGAGGCCCTGGGTTCGATTCCTCAGCACCACATAAGCAAAAAAAAAAAAAAAAAAAAGAACAATCATGTGGACCTAGCTACTTGGGGGGTGCTGAGATCTGAGGATCTCAGTTCGAAGCCAGCGTGGGCAAAAAAGTCCCCATGAGACTTGTATCTCCAATTAGCCACTCAAAAATGGGAAGTGGTGCTACGGCTTAAGTGGTAGACCACTAGCTTTGAGCAAAAGAGTTCAGGGACAGTGCCCAGGCCCTGAGATCAAGACCCACAACCAACCACACACACCAAAAAAGGAATAATGTGGAAAGTTAATATCCATTGTTTCTCCTAAGAAAGGTCAGGTAGAATTGGAGCTTTACATCTTGCTGTACACTGTCTTTTTACAGCAATGAACGAGCCCTTGATTTCCCTGTGAGTTTAATGACTTGACCTAATACAATTTTTCTTCCTTGCCTTTTCTTTTTAGTGGGAAAGATACCATGGTGAAATGGTGGGACCTTGATAACCAGCACTGCTTCAAAACAATGGTTGGCCACCGAACTGAGGTACGGGTTAAGGTCATGAGCCTGGGAAAAGAACGGCAAGGCAACAGGGAAAAGATGTTTTTCTTCCTTGGCCTTTTCTTGATTTTTTTGTCTGTACTGCTAATAGTAATCATTATTTACTGTCTTGAGAGGTAGTGAGATTAGATTTGTCTAAGCAGTGCCAACCATTGGAGCTAGCCCTCTAGCATTTAAGAGAACTTAGCATAGCGGCAGCATTACTTATCCATAATCCCAGCACTGGAGTGATAAAGGTGGAGGATCTTGAGTTCAGGGCTATTCTGCACTATGTAGTGAAACTCTGAAATGAAGAAAGGAAAAATAGCCTTCGATAGTTATGAATCTGTGAGCTCCCTTATCATAAAGTATCCACCACTCATTGTAGAAATACTTAATAACACTGTGCACTGAGTCTGTCCAGTGATGTGGAAGTGGCAAGTTGTGGCTCTGCAGGTTACTTGTATGTAGATTATTCAGTCAAGTTCAGAGAATATTTTATGTACCTTGCATATTCTGTGGTGCTTTTTTTTTTTAAATCACACTTTGAAAACTATACCTGTAATCAGTGAGGAGGAAGGGTATGTTGGTTTGCAATGGCTATTCACTTTGTGGTTCTAGAAGCTGCAATTTTACATAGACCTTCCTGGGGCACTTTTTATTTGCTAGACACTGGCTGTAGTTAGGGTTTATGGAGAACAGCTATTATCTAAATTGTACAATAAAAGATTAGAAATTCCTAGCATCACATAAGCCACAATTCTACTCATATGCCAAAGAAATTTCACTAAAGTATACTTGACCCTTTTGGACTGTCGCATTGTGCTACTTGAAATCCCGTTAAATACCATGTTATGTGAATCTTTGTATACCATAGGTGTGGGGATTGGTTCTGGTATCGGAAGAAAAGCGGCTAATCACTGGCGCTGCAGACAGTGAGCTGAGAGCTTGGGACTTAGCCTATCTGCAGGAGGTAATTATTGTTTCCCAGGTTGTGGGTCAATATCATAGACTCTTTAAATATAAAATCAGATGTAATTACTGAGTACTTGTACATATATGTAGAAGATTTTCCTTGCTCATTGTCCTTGTATATTTGAGCTGAGAAGAGTAAATTTTAGTTTACAACTTCTGGTAGTGCTGATATTTAGCTTATTGCATTAGTAGCTTGGTAACCTTAGGCCTTTGAATATCATGGGTGGACTTCACAGTATAACATTCTATTTATTTGTTTATAAATATATGTATTCTGGGAAGACTTATACCTGCTTCTCAAAGTTTTTGTGTGGGAGAAAAATTAAGGACCATGGGCTGGAGTTAGAGATACAACATTGTATCTAGTAGTTACTTAAGATGGGTTCCCTAGATAAGGATTGATCTTTGCTGTATTTAAGGAGAAGATGAAATATGTCTTGCAGTGCCTATGAGAATCTTTGTCTCCAGAATATGGTAGAGTTTTCATTAAAAAAAAAAAAAACAACAAAAGCCAGGCACTGTTTGCTCATGCCTATAAATCCTAGCTACTCAGGAGGCTGAGCTCTGTGGATCATGGAAGAACGTCTGGGAGACTCTTATAATTGCCAGAAAACAGAAGTGGAGCTGTGACTCAAAATGGTAGAGTGCTAACCTTGACCAAAAAAGCTCAGGGGCAGTGCCCAGGCCCTAAGTTCAAGGCCCCCCCCCCAAGAAAAAACCCAGAATATTAAAGTTAATGAAGAGTTGGATCTTTATTTTACACTATTGTTTTATTCAGTAGCTCTTTTTGTGTGTGTTTTCACTGGTACCAGGACTTGAACTCAGGGCCAGACTTCTGATTTCCCATAGTTCTTTCATTCAAGGCTGGCACCCTACTTCTGGAGCCACTCTTCAACTTCCAACAAGTAGTCTTTGTATTATAGGAAGTTATTAGAAACAATATATAATGAATGTTTTATTGTATATGACCAAGTCTATTTTTAGTAAATTTTGGTACTCTTATAGAAATTTGGTCAAGACCACTGAGCCTGTAATCCTAGCTACTCAGGAAGATTGTGGTTTGAAGTTAGCCTGAGAAACTTTTTTATTTTTTTGTTGGTCCTGGGGCTTGAATTCAGGGCTTAAGCTCTGTCCCTGAGCCTTTCTGTGCGCAAGGCTAGCGCTCTACCACTTGAACCACAGTTCCGCTTCTGGCTTTTTCTGAGTAGTTTATTAGAGATAAGAGCCTCACGGACTTTCCTGCTGTCTTTGAACCACGATCCTCAGATCTCAGCTTCCTGAGTAGCTAGAATTACAGGTATGAGCTACCCGTGCCCAGCTCTAGACTCTTATTTCTAGTTAAAAAGTAAAAGGCCAGAAGTGGTGTTATGCCTCAAGGGACAGAGCACTGTCCTTGAATGAAAAAGCTAAAGGACAATGTCCACACCCTGATTTAAGAGTCCTAGTAATGGCAAAAAACAAAAGCATAACCAATAAACCACCACTGATCACGCTATTAGTGACCCTTGGAAAGGTTTTTGAGTTATGAGGGTTCAAAGTCACCTCCTGGAATGCAGTCTAGTTTTCTTTCCCATTTCTTAATGAAGCAGATTGAGGACCCAGAAGAGCCTAATCCCAAGAAAATCAGAGAATCTTCTCCGGGAAAGCAAGAGAGACTTGAAGCCAAGGATGGAGACTCCAGGATAGATGGAGAGCCCAAGACAGATGAAACACCCGAGGATGTAAATCAGTTTTGTTCTTCATTGTGTAGCAGGAAAAGCAAGAGCCGCAGTTGCTTGCATCTGCCATACTTGTCAACCTTTTAGGGAGTACTTGTTGTGGGTTAAATTTGTAGAAACGTATCTTTTCAGAGATGTAGTAGCACAATTTCCTGTTCACTTGCGTTCTCTGCAGCGTATTCTTTCATGCAAGAAAGCTGGCTCCATTATGCGGCAAGGAAGGGACAGAGTTGTCAGCCTTGCAGTCGACAAGACCGGTAGGATTCTTGCTTGCCATGTGAGTATGGGCTGAGGAGGACATAACAAGACTGAGTTGTTCTTTCATAGCATAGAGATGGATTTTTCTTTTTGTAATCTTAATATTGTGATACAATCAATCTGTAATCCTGAGATTTTATTAACAAAGCATTGAAAGTTGTTACTTTTAATATTCTTACTAGCAAGCATTTATGAAACACTGGCTTGTCCTGCCATGTGAAAGCACACACATCTGATTTAGTCTTCAAAGCAATGCTGTAAAGTGATGTTCTCACTTTAGAGGTGAGATAAACCCAGTTCTCTGGGTTTGTAGTAGTAGAGCTAGCAGAAAAATCAGTGCTGCTGTTCATTGATCACCGAATATGGTAAGCTAGGTTATACCAGCTTTTTGCCTTCTAGGGAACCGACTCTGTGCTAGAAGTGTTCTGTGTACTTTCCAAAGAAGAAGTTCAGAAGAAAATGGACAAGAAGCTGAAGAAAGCTAAGAAGAAAGCAAAGTATGTCGAATTAGTATTTATTAATAATGAAATATCCTGAGGATACCACATATTAATGAGAAAAATGGGCTGCTTTGAATGTTTATTGTCCAAAGCTAGAGAAGAATTATGACCTAACCAAGTTTTATTTATTTGTCCATTCAAGCAGTATCAGGATTTGAACTCAAGTCTTTGCTTGCTAAACAAGTACTCTACTACCTGAGCCACAGCTCCAGCCCCAAATTTCGAACTTAAATTCTGAGAGCCGTTCCACCCTCAGAAGTTAGCAATGTGTTTTTAATGGTAGCAGCCTGTAAAGAATGGAGCTGGTAATATAGTGGTAACCTGCAAAGACGATTGGACATTTATGTAACAGATTGGGGGACAATATTACTCTGAAATTAGTCATGTAACTATAGAAAATCATTCTATACTCATTGGAATTTATCTGAAATAGGTAATCTGGCATGCACTAGTGGCTAATGCCTGTATTCCTAGCTGCTTAGCAAGCTGAGATCTGAGGGTCAAGGTTCAAAGTTAGCCCAAGCAGACAAATCTGAGGATTCTCTAGTTAACCAGAGAAAAGGCCAGAAGTGGGGGTTTGACCCAAGTGGTAGAGCATCAGCCTTGAAGAGTAAAGCTAAGCCAAGAGTATAAGGCCCTGAGTTCAAGCCCCAGCCAGTACCAGCACAAAACAAAATAAAAAAAAACCCTCCAGTGATCTGGCTTAGTGTAACTTGTGATTGTATTTGTTTTGTATCTGTTATTTAAGGGGATTTTACTTTAGCATATGCATTTATGTAAATAATGCATCTTGGTCCGAGTCATCTGTCATTCTCCCTTCTGCCTCCCTGCTTTCCATTTTTAAGCCAGTCACTTTGAGTTCACTTGTTCCTTTTCATATGTTTGCACAGATTGCTCTAATTATATTTACCCTTCTTCCTCCTCTCTGTCCACATACTGGTATCCACACCCCAGTCCAGACATGTTTCAACCTTTTTGTTAAACATTAGCATAGTGTTTCAGACTTAGTACATTTGACATGGTTGGATTGTTAAGTTCAGATTAGTAAGGTGGTTTTTAAAAAATCCTGAAGTTAAAAACATTTATCAGAAATGTTTGTGAATAATTTATATTATAGTAACATTTAGGGAAATGTAAGGGGATGTTGAGTTCAAAATCCATGGGTTGCTGTACCACTGTGGGGAATGCTGCTCTGCTTTGATTAATTCTCAGATGAGGCTGTGTGGTTCAATTACCTCCCCCAAGTCACTCAGCTTGCTTGTCCTGGGGCCAGAGTTTGCACTCAAGGAAGTTACATAAAGCTACCTCTAGAAAAATGATAGCTTGGGGCTGGGAAGGTGGCTCAGTGGTAGAGCGCTTGCCTTGCATGCATGAGGCCCTGGGTTCGATTCCTCAGCACCACATAAGCAAAAAGAAAAAAGCTGAAGTGGCACTGTGGCTCAAGTGGTAGAGCACTATCCTTGAGCTGAAGAGCTGAGGGACAGCGCAGACCCAGAGTTCAGGCCCCATGACCGGACGCCCCCCCCCAAAAAAAAAGAAAGAAAGAAAAATGATAGCTTGATAGTACTTTTTTCTTCTGCATAGATTAAATTCTTCCCAAGGGGAGGAAGAGGAAGAGGACCTTGAAGTCAATGTTGAAATGACTCTTCAAGATGAAATCCAGCGCGTGACTAATATCAAAGCTTCTTCCAAAATCAAGTGAGTGAAAATAGAGTGTCTGTAGTCATTATAGATTACTAAGCTGTGGCTGGGCATGGTAAAAACAGACCTAGAATCCCAGCTACTTGGAAGATCAGAAGGTGCCAGCCTGGGCAAAAATATTAGTAAAATCCTGTCTCAAAAAAATTAGCTGTGGTCCCTGCTAGATGTAGGTAGAAGAATCACAGTCAGGTAAACAGGGCAAAATTGATCCTATCTGAAAAATAAAAACTAAAGCTGAGACCTAAAGGCATAGGTCAATTAGTATAAATGCCAAGCATGCATAAGGCTCTGCATTCAAACCCTAGGACTGAGCTAGGCACCTGTTCCTCACACCTGTAATCCTAGCTACTCAGGAGGATTGTGGTTAAAGCCATCCCAGCAAAAATGTTCCTATGAGACTTATGTGCAAGTAATTACTCAGAAACTGCAAAAATGTTCCTATGAGACTTATGTGCAAGTAATTACTCAGAAACTGGAAGTGGAGCTTTGGCCCAAAGTGGTAGGGTGCTAGCCTTGAGCAGAAGAGCTCAGGGGACACTGCCTAGGTCCTGAGTTTAAGCCACATAACGAACCAAAAAAAAAATTTCTCCAAGTGGAAATGTGACTCAAATGATATAGCTGACTGAGAATGCAAGGTTTTGAGTTCCTTGCATGAGTAAAATACAATAACAACTTCCCCTAGTATAGCCAAAATAAATAGGCAAACATATAATAAAGTATTGCCTTTGCCATTCTGTTTGCAAACCATGTGTATGGATCGTGTGGCAGCTGAGACATGGGGCTGCCTCCTGCACCCGCTGCCCCCATTTGCGCCTCCTACTCACGTTTGCGTTATTGTAATAACATTTTGTTATCCTTGAGCTGTTTTTGTTGCCAACTTAAAAAAGTGTGCTCTATGTTCAGAAAGGCTTTAAAATCATTTTTAAAAATACACAAAATGAAGATACGTATGCGAACCAAGATGAGCCCCAGGTATTTTGATTTAAATGCTATACTTGGCTACTGCTCAGTACTCAGCTCTTGTGTTTCTGAATCCTTTACACTTCTTCTGGCTTTCTGTAGATTGAGGATGTTGTGAAGGCTTTCCCCTAGAACAAATGGACTGTGGGTGCAAGGCTTGTGGGTGCTTGGAGCGTTCCTGACGATGTTCCCATTGCAGGTCCTTTGACTTCATTCACTCTTCTCAAGGAGAGTTAAAGGTGGTCTTCCTGCTCCAGAACAACCTGGTTGAGCTGTTCACCCTGAACACATCCCTGGCGGCCCCTCAGCCTTCCAGGACCAGCAGGGTGTTCGTCGGGGGCCACCGTAGCGACGTGCGCACTCTGTCGTTCAGCTCCGATAACATCGCTGTGCTGTCCGCGGCAGCCGAGTCTGTTAAGATCTGGAACAGGTTTGCTCTCTCCCCCAGAGGTTTGTCTGGTGGAATTTCCTTTCCTTTGGATTATTTTTTGGCATCCTCAAGGCCATAAATACAATTCTCAGAGTATGTGTTGGGTGCATTTTGTCCATTGACCTGTAGAGCTTAGAAAAGAAAAGACTGCCTTTTATATATTGTTGTTAAAAAAAAAAAAAAGCTATTTCCTAATCAGAGTTGTAACTGTCCTTGGTTGGAAGACAACTATACTGGCCACTTTTTAATAGGTGGTCTCTTAAGTGCCATTGAAAAATGTTACTGTAACTTCTCCCCAGTCTCACACATCTTCCCTGAAATCTCAGAAACTTCCAACGTCTCTCAGCAGATGACCTCCTTTCTGGCTTAATAAAAGGTGGGAACATCTGAATCATTTTACATGCCTTTGTTTTTATCTGCTAGGTTATCTATCTCTAACCGTGTTCCTGTCTTTCCTTCCTATGCTCTTACAATCAAAGCTGACTGCACCTCATATCCCAGCCCCTTCTCTCCCTTTTTTAGCCATTTTCTTCCTGTGAACCATTTGCATGTCATTTGCATGCAAAAAACGTTCTAATGTTTCCCTCTTAGAAGAAACAGACTCCTCTCCAGACACTGGTGGCTCTGGCCTGTAATCCTAGCTGCTTAGAGGCTGAGATAGAGGATTACGGTTTAAAGCTAGCTGGGTCGAGAAAGTTCCTGAGACTCTTTGCTCTAATAAACTGCCAATCAGCCAGAAATAGAGCTGTGGCTCAAGTGATAGACTGCTAGCCTTAAGCAAAAGAAGCTCAGGGACAGTGCCCAGGCTCTGAGTTCAAGTCCCAGGACCAGCAAAACAAAAGCAGCCAGAAGTGGAGATGTGGCTCAAGTGGTAGAGTGCCATTCTTGAGCAGGAAAGTAGAGTCTTTCCTGAATCCTTGTCTTTAGTGACCCAAGTTACTAAAGTGTTTCAGGGCAAATCCTTGGATCTTTTTTTGTGAACTTCCTTTACGTGTTCTCTGGAAATGAATTTTCTATATCTCATGACTCAGAATACCTAGCATTAACCTCCCCTGAAGATCACACTTACCTACCACAGTACTTTGTGTCACCATTCAGATACCTAACTAGGCATCTAAAATTTTATAGATCTCAAACCAATTTCATGGTCTTTATTTCTCCAAAAATTTTCACCTACTCTCTCTACAAACATTACTTAGTATAAATGTATCCACTCAACTTTCTGGCCTCTGCCTTTGTAGTCATTCTGTCTCTTGTCCCAAGGCCATCCAGTCTGTTACCAGATTATCAGCTCTGCTTGCAAACTTTATCCTGAATCCAACCACAGTTCATCACTTGAGCTGTCATCATTTAATCTAAGCCACCCTCATCCAGGTTATTCTTAGAGTTCCTGCTTGGTCTGCAGTGTTTTGCTTGTCCTTCTGTAGGCTCTTCTGAGGGAGAATGCAAAGCACCAACTTCAAGTCCCAGCACATCAAAAATAAATAAATCCTATATGACTTACCTCTTACTATATTCCTCAGTTTCTCTGTAGAGTAACATTGGTCTACTTGATAATCCTAAAACATATCTGAAGTATGCCTGCCTCTGCCTCACCATTCTTCTTTGTGCCTGGCACTCTCCTTCCCCGTTTGTCTACAGGCTTTCTTCTTGTCTTCTGAAGCAGCACTCCTTTCCTTTCCCTAGCCCTGTATTTATCCCCTTTACCCAGCATTCTGTTCCTCATAGCACCTACTGTCATCTGATACTTCTATTTACATATTTATTCTTGCCAGCGAATGCTAAGTCTTCTGAGGTTAGGGACCGATGCTACGTTATCCACTGGAAGCACCTAGAATTGTACTTGGCATTTACTGGGCATTTAGTAAATATTTGAGTATTGTGAAACACTGGATATATATGATGTTTAATGGAAAGACACATTCTGACAAATGCAGAGTTAGGCTGATCCTTCTGGAGTGAAGTGTGAGTCAGCGTGCATGTTGACCTTCAAGGTGGGAAAGCAAGGTCCCCTTTACACACAAGCAGTGGATTCTTTCTCTCTTGTAGGTCTACACTGCAGTGCATTCGCACAATGACCTGCGAATATGCTCTTTGCTCGTTCTTTGTTCCCGGTGATAGGCAGGTGGTCATAGGGACCAAGGTAAGACCAAGGTGTTTGTTGGATTTGGGTGGAGGTAGGGGTAGGTTCTACTCTGATCTAGTGTTGGTAAAACCTAGCTCTTTTTTAAAAGCTTTATTTTCTTTATTTTCATCAAAACCATTTATCAGATAATGAAGAAAAACATTACTTATTGTCCTGGGTGAACTCCCTTAAGCATTTTGATGATGTATTCTTTCGTTTTCTTATGAACATGTAAAATTGTTTTAATTGATGTTAAACCACATTAAGTGATGAGTATCTGTTAAGTATCTGATAAGTATAAGTATCTGTTAAGTAATCAGATAAACAAGCAAGTCCTCATTCCTAGATGCTCATCAAGCAGGGGGCTGCTGCGTGTACCTCAGTAGACATGGGTTTGGGTTCAGGTTCTATAATTTGGAGCAAGTTGCATAAATCCTGTTAGTGTTCCTTCATCTGGGTGACAGGGTGTGACAGTGACCCACATTTGAACACTGGCTATGGTGGTACTTACTAGCTATGCAACTTTTGGGTGTGTTACTTGAAACCTGTTCACCTTGGTGATTTTGCAGGTAGGATGTCAGAGCTAAAGAATGCTGTCAGTAGCACAGAGATTGGGGCCCAGCAAAGAACTGACAGATAGTTGAGATGCTAAGACAGCAGACAGGGCAGTGGTAGTAGTTGATGAAGAATAAAAAAAAATGGAATAGGGTCTCTGGTATTTGTTATTTTTTGTCTTTCAGGTTTTGTTTTGTTTTGAGATAATGGTCTTATTGTAGCAGAGGCTCCAACTTGCAGTTGATCTCACCTTCTAGCTGCTCAGTGACGAAATGTTTTCTGAAGTCTATGGACTTGGATCGTGGAAGTTGCGTGTGCACTAATTAGGGCTGTGTTCATTTTGTGTCTTCTTAGACAGGGAAGCTGCAGCTTTATGACTTGGCCTCAGGAGATCTGCTGGAGACCATAGATGCCCACCACGGGGCTTTGTGGGCCATGTCCGTCTCTCCAGATCAGGTAACACAACCCAGTCTTACAGCTCTAGACTTCAGCACCAACTGTCACATCAGGTTTAATTTTTGCATAAGGAAGATTTCTGTCAGGATTTCTTTAAAGAAAGCTTTTTTTTTTTTGCGCGAGTCTAGTCTTTAGATGTCATATATGGTGCCATCCCTCATAAGTAACTGTCAAAAATTCCGGTTCAGTTAATCTCACTCAATGCCAATGTAGTATCAGGTTACATACAGTTGTATGTTTTTACCAGTGGCTTGTGGTACTTCTCAAAGAAAAATGTTTTCCTGAGCAATGCTGACATTTTAAGGAATGACAGAACATTGCAGGAATGCATTTACTCCCTTAGTCAAGCTTAATTAGATCATCCATTCAGTGTATGTTTCTAAATTAGTTTCACTGCTTATAGAAAACCCAGTAGTGTTCACTAAGGATTTTCTTTTCTGATTGTAACAAAAGTATCACTGACCTTTTCCCTTGAAAAGGTCATATCTGTGTTAGTCTGTGTTAACAATGTCAAATGAAATTTGTAGCATCAGAGCTAAAAATGTCAAATGAAGTTTGTAGCATCAGAACAACACAGGAGGGGTTTGAGGAGTCCCACTTTTCCTATTCAAAAAATTTTTTTTGTTCTTAGCTTAGTTTCTATACTAAAGTAGTTTTTCATTAAAATGTCATTTACCTTTCAGCGTGGCTTTGTGACAGGTGGTGCAGATAAGTCTGTCAAGTTTTGGGACTTTGAGTTGGTGAAAGATGAAAACAGTAGCCAAAAGAGGTGAGTGGACATTTTTTTTGTTGTTGTTTGTTTTTTTTTTGTCAGTCATGGAGCTTGAACTCTGGACCTGAGTGCTGTCCCTCAGCTCTTAAGCTCAAGGTGAGCACTCTACCACTTAAGCCAGAGCACCACTTCTGGTTTTCTGATGGTTTATTGGAGTTAAGAGTTTCATGGCTTTTCCCCGCTTTGATCCTTGATCCTCAGATCTCAGCCTCCTGAGTAGCTAGGATGACAGGTGTGAGCCACCGGCGCCTGGCTTGAGCGGACATTTTTTGTACCCTTTTTTTTTAGAGTGAAAATGGGAGCCATTGAGAGCCTTTTGGCTTGACCTACCTCTGTCGTGTGTGGGGTTTGAAATTGTCTGCATGGGTAGAGTACTCATATATTAATTTTTTTTTTTTATGCCTTGGCTGGTACTAGACTTTCAGTGAAACAGACTCGAACCTTACAGCTAGACGAAGATGTTCTGTGTGTCAGTTATTCTCCTAATCAGAAGCTGTTGGCTGTGTCTTTGTTGGACTGTACTGTGAAGATATTCTATGTTGACACGTTAAAGGTACACTTGTTGTTCCGGTGGTGTTTTCTTTCTTTCTGAGTGATGTTATTACAATTTGTGTTGAGATTATAAAGCGGTGGGCTTGGCCATACCCCGTTTACACTATAGTGTATTTTCTAAAAATTTGTTTCTGAATGAAAACATGGTTGTGCTAATTCAGTGGATCATCAGTTTGTTTTAAGATTTTGTAGACTGAAAACTTGTCATTGCCAGTAGTTTTAAAACACTGCTAGTGGCCTAGGCAATTTTGTCACACCTGGTGGTTTTGATTAAAATTAGAGAACCCCAAAACATGTTATTGTGCCCTATGCCCAGAGTTTCAATAAGACTGGATTTGGCCTGGCAGTATTTCTGTGAAACAAGTGTCCCAGAGTCCTTTCAGTGAAGGAAACTGGAGAGGATATCTGTGGTGTGTTCTGACCGAGACCTGGGCTTGTGGCAATTATCTGTGGGGTCTTCAGTTCCATAGTAGTACTCTTAGTAAGCTGTCTTTGGTTTGTCTTGGAATTATAAAGTAACCCAGAAATGTTCATTACATTTTAGGTTTATAACTTTTAACCCACATGTAATAAAATTATTCCATGCGTTATCTTTTTTAATGTTCAGTTTTTCCTCTCACTGTATGGACACAAACTGCCAGTCATCTGTATGGACATCTCTTATGTGAGTAACGCGTCGAGTCTCGGAAAAAAGTTGTCTTTTCTAAAGCAGGGACTTTCCTCAGTTCTTGGCTTGATGTTGATACCTCAGTTTGAGAGCATTTTTATCATGTGGTTGTCACTCTAAAACAATCACAAAGTAGTATCTGTTACATTTTAAGTATATCTATTTCATGTTTTCTCAGTAATTTCCTGAGTTTGTCACTCCTAGCTCTTTGATTTAGCTTCCCCAAGTAGTGGTTGTCTATAAAGTTTTGTACTAGATAGAATTTCCTAGAATAAGCAGCTCTGAAAAGGGAACGGCTGCTGTTTGCTCTTGGTTTAACATTGGGTATACTCTGTGTGAGGGAAGGATGGCCACAGCTATTCGACCAGTGTGCTCACAGCCATTTGAGCACTGATGTAGGGAAAATGAGAGAAAATCACCATAGGGAGCCACGGACACAAGGCTAGATCATAAACATTTTCCAACCTCATTGTGTCTTGATATTCTGATTTAATGAGATAAGTGGACCACCCTTGCAAAATAGGGAACACAGAGTTTCTGCTGTGCATGCACATGTGTGCACGCTGCTACTGGTGCTTGAGTTCAGGGCTTTGTACTCTCACTTGAATGTTTTGCTCAAGGCTGGCACTCTACCCCATGAACCTTGCCACCACTTAGGATTTGAAAGCTTTTTTAAGCAAGCTCTGTAGGCAAAAGCAAGGAAGCAGTTGCTCCTAATAGAGGGAGGAAATTGTTTTGGCTTTATTTGAATGCCTTTGGGGAAACTTTTTAAATGACTTAACAGGATTTTGGAATTAAGTGTTCTTTTGCTTCTTTTTTTCATAGGATGGGGCATTAATAGCTACTGGCTCCGCTGATAGGAATGTGAAAATCTGGGGTTTGGACTTTGGGGACTGCCACAAGTCCCTCTTTGCCCATGATGACAGGTAGGTATGATCTTCTTGAAGGCCTTTCTCTGAGTGATATGTGAGTACTAGCTCCCTAGAAGGATATAGATATAGACATTAATAAACGATGAGTTCAAAGTTCCAAAAATAGACACTCTGGAACTTGCAAGACAAAACTATTAACATGTGTAAGACTCTTCTTATCTATTCTGGCATTTGATAACACATAGCTTACTCTTCTTTTCAGTGTCATGTACCTGCGGTTTGTACCAAAGTCTCACCTCTTCTTCACTGCTGGGAAAGACCATAAGATTAAGCAGTGGGATGCAGACAAATTTGAGCACATACAAACGCTAGAGGTAACCTCTTGCCCTATTTGCTGCCCGGGTCTTCAGAACTACTTTTAAGAATGTTTTCATAACCAGGCACCCAAGGCTCACTCCTGTAATCTTAGCTACTTAAGAGACTGAGAGCTGAGATTAAGGTTTGAAGCCCAGCCACACAAGAGAGTCTGTGAGACTCTTTATTTCTAATTAACCACCAAAAATCAGGAAGTGGAGCTGTAACTCATGTGATAGAGTATCAGCCTTGAGTTAAAAAAGCTAAGAGTACCCTGGCCCTGAGTTCAAGCACCAGGAAAAAAATATGTTTTCATTGATTGTCCACTAATCCAAGCAGGAAGTGAGCTATGGAGAAGTTCTCTTACTTGGGTTATGTTTGTGTTTCCTTTGTCCAGGGGCACCACCAGGAAGTCTGGTGCCTGGCCGTGAGTCCCAGTGGAGACTATATTGTCTCATCGTCTCATGACAAGTCTCTGAGACTTTGGGAGAGAACAAGGGAACCTCTGATTCTAGAGGAGGAAAGAGAAATGGTAATGACTTTTAAGTTTGGATTTAAATCTTCTGGGGAGGGAGAGGAAGAGGGAAGGAGGGTCATCGAAAGTCTGCCCCAGCTAAAATTTTCTGTCTAGAACTATCCAACATCATTCCATTTCAGAAGCCAAACAGGAAAAGATGTTTTGGGGATTGTGTTCCTAAAGAAGTGCCTTCACATGGGGTGCTGGCTGCTCACACCTGTAATCCTAGCTACTTAGTAGACTGAGATCTGAGGATCACAGTTCAAAACCAACCCAAGCAGACAAATCAATGAGACTCGTACCTCCATTTAACCAATAAGAAACTGGAAGTTGAGCTGTAGCTCAACTGGTAGAAGGCAACTTAAACAAAAAAGTTAAGGGACAGCACCCAGGCCATGAGTTCAAGGCCCGGTTCTGGCATAATAAAGAGTAGGGGGAGGGAATAAGGGGAGAGAGGGAGGGTGAGTTTCCTACAACCTCGTTGTACTTTTATAGAAACACTACTTTCTCTCAAACTAACTCTGTCTTTCATGGCAGCAAAGGGAAGCAGAATATGAGGAGGGTGTGGCCAAAGAAGACCAACCAGCAGTAAGTAAATATTTGATGGGTGAGGATTTTTACAGGAATCAGACCTGGCGTTAGGTGCCATGCTGCGCACCTCCTTGCCAGCTGAGAGGTAGAGGAATCTTTGTGGTGTTTTCTTCTGTAGTATATATATAGTATATGTAGTGGACAAAGTGTGGAGCAAATCTGGCTGGGATCTTAAGGGCCTCAGATTGGAGTCTACCCAACAAGCAATTTAGACCCAGCACTTACCCCCCCCCCCAAAAAAAAGAAAAAAGAAATGTCGGGGGCTGGGAAGGTGACTCAGTGGTAGAGTGCTTGCCTTGCATGCATGAGGCCCTGGGTTTGATTCCTCAGCACCACATAAGCAAAAAGAAAAAAGCTGGAAGTGGCGCTGTGGCTCAAGTGGTAGAGTGCTAGCCTAGAGCTGAAGAGCTGAGGGACAGCGCCCAGGCCCAGAGTTCAGGCCCACAACTGGACCCAAATTAAAAAAGAAAAAAGAAATGTCAGAAAAGATGTGAAAAGTTGGGTTCTTTCGTGATCATACATATTTTTGTCATCACTCAGTAAATGGTAACTGAGAGCTATTACCATTTTCATAAAACAATGCCTGTTCTTCCAGATATATGATTTATTGATTGTCCCTTTAACTCTTGTTTGTGGTACTATTTACACATCTTATTTCTTGTAGGTTCCAGGTGAGACTGAAGGTGGCAGTTACTTTACTGGAAAGAAAACTATTGAGACAGTGAAAGCAGTAAGTTGGTATAAAATGTGATGTCTCATTCCTAATTAGGATTCTTCTTGTTAAAAGTCGGTGTTTCAAGTGCAGAGTTCCTTTGTGTCAAAAAATTGGTGAGATTTAAGGTGCAGATCACAGCCTCCGTTCGGAGAGGCCCTGCATCTGGTCAGTATGGGTTTGGCAAGGCAGCACCTCATAGGTGTTCTTGGGAACTGCCTTACTGGAGTTCCAGTGACTGTTCTGACTACAGTGGCCCAGGACATCTCCTCCCAGCCCTACAAAAATGAAAAACATCTTTAACTGCTCCTTGGCACTTTTCTGGCACATATTTATTAAACTGATTGGGGCTATATTCATTCACATCAGGACTTGAGGTTGCTGTGTCCTGGGAGGACAGTTCGTGTTGTATGATTGCTTTCCTTTTCTTATCATCTCCGTAGGCTGAGAGGATCATGGAAGCCATCGAGCTATACCGAGAAGAAACTGCAAAAATGAAAGAACACAGAGCCATTTGTAAAGCTGCAGGGAAAGAGGTGTGCTGTCTGTTCATTTGTGTACTGGGCATCTCAATAAATATGATTGCCGAGACAGTGGTCAGTTAAGAATTTTTATCAACCCAGAGCAGAAATGAAATAAATGCAGTCCACTTCAGTGACAGTTCTCACCTTAGAACATACGGAAGCTTAATATTAATACAAAGGGAAGGTTAGAAAGTCATGAATTGGGGTGATTTGTATAGAAATTTATATAGAAATGAATTGGGGTGATTTGAGTAGAAACATAAGTTTCTATTCATACATAATTACTATACAACCAGGATACCTGATAATTCTTTTACCCTTAGTTCTTAGGGTCTTTCTCTAAAATTGTAAAATATTTTGTTACTCTAATGAGCATCATGAGAATCTCATGCTTCTAATGATTGTTAAAATAATCTCTTCACAGGTTCCTCTTCCTGTCAACCCCATCCTGAGGGCATATGGCAACATCTCAGTGAGTTCAATGTGTTTTTCCTTGGTGCTCAAGGTTACCTTTGGAGACAAGAACAGGAAGTGGAGAGGCATTACTGGGGGTTCGACATGCTGGGACATCTTGTGTCTTTGGAACTCTTCCTTGAATGCGGGCAATGGTCTGTACTATTGTTAGTGCCTGTACTGGGGCTTGAACTCAGGGCCTGGTGGGTGCTATACCTGAGCTTTTTTTGCTCAAAACTAGTACTCTATCACTTGAGCCACAGCTCCCATTTCCAGCTTTTTTGCTGGTTAATTGGAGAAGCCTGGGTTGGTTTGGAACTATGATCCTCAGCTCTCAGCCTCCTGAGTAGCTAGGATTATTGGCATGAGCCACTGGTGCCCAGGTTGGTATTTTTGGTTTTTGAAGGACCGTTTCAGTGGAACTTCCTTTTTGGTTAAATTGTATGCACATTTTTCTGTCTTTTTTTTTCTGGTGTTTATTTATGTTCAGTATTCAAAGATCTTTAGAGTCTGCTCATTTCAATGAACTTAGAAGTCTTTTGAGGAGAAGTCAACACAAATCAGAGAGAAAGTTGGGGACAAGGAGTAACAGTAGAATCTGCTTAGCTAGCAAGCACCAGTTAGTAATAACTTGTATCTCCCATTCAGTACTCTTGTCAGAATATCTCCCATCTTATAAAGAAGGGAATTTCTTTACAAGGTAACGAGGCTGGGAGGAAGCATGGCTTACAAACATAAATTCAGTCAACTATGAGCCATTCAGGCCTTGCTCTCAAGGGAGAGAGAGGGTCCTTATTTTGGGAAGAGATAGAATTAAACATGTTTAGTAGAAACCAATCAAGAATGTTTCTGATGGTGTTATCTTTATCTTGTAGCCTTCAGCTTATGTACTGGAGATTTTTAAAGGAATCAAGTCAAGGTGAGTTCTAGTTAGAATTTTCCATGTACTAACATTTATTGAGCACTTATCTGAGTTTCTTTTGATTAATGAAATCAGAATTGTGCATTTCTTGATGGGTTTCCTGTTTCGATTTTGGTGGTGCTGGCATTTGAACTGAGGACCTCATGTTTGCTTGAGCCATGCCCCTAGCCCTGAAATAGTGTGACAGTTTACCTTTTGGTTTTATCTCCATGAAAGCTACTGAAGCTTATTTCCCTGATAAATCATAATATATACTTACCATGCCGGGGCATCACTAGAGCAATGTAAAGGAAAGTGATCAGTGATACACTACTTGTACATTTTTAAGATTTCATTTTCTTTTTTTTTTTTTTTTGTTGGTCATGGGGCTTGAACTTTGGGCCTGGGTGCTGTCGCTCAGCTCAAAGTTAATGCTCTGTCTCTTGAGCCACAGCACCACTTCCAGTTTTCTGGTGGTTTTTATTGAAGAAAGAGTCATACAGATTTTCTTGTCTGGGCTGGCTTTGTACTGCAATCCTCAGATCTCAGCCTCCTCAGATCTCAGCCTACTGAGTGGCTAGAATTACAGTCATTACCCATTGGCGCCTGGCTTTCACTTTCATTTTCTTTAATAAATTAACTTCTGACCCCAGTTACAATCCTCTTGAGGTTTCTAATTAGAATTGGTCAACTGATGGTAGGACTGTGACAGGGGGAGCTGGTCTCTGAGATGAGAGTTCTGTAAGGTACACAGTGAGATAGTGTAGGTACAATTAGTGTCAGATTCAGTCACCATTGCTGGCTTGAAAGCCCAGAAACCAATATACATGGTAAAAGAAGTATTGAATAAACATCAGATAGTCAACAAAAGGCTCTGGGAACATTATTTATCTGAGGAATTTTCCCAACATGTTCTGGAACAAAATATTCTAAGCCTCAAAATAGTAAATAGAAAAAAAAGAAAAAGTTTGAAAGAATCATTTGCAGAACGGACAAGTATATTTAAAGTCTAAAATGAGGGAAGTCTCTTCAAATACAGAAGCAGAGAAAGGGAAGTGAAGGAAAAAATTCCCTAGCTGTGAATGTTAAGGAATGTCACACAGTTACACTTGTTTTTCCTTCTCCAGTGAACTGGAAGAGTCTCTGCTTGTGCTGCCTTTCTCTTACGTCCCTGACATCCTGAAGCTCCTCAATGAATTCATCCAGCTCGGCTCAGACATCGAACTTCTCTGTCGCTGTCTCTTCTTTCTCCTCAGGTAGATCTCTTGGCAAAGAAAGTATCATGTTTGTCTGCTCTACCTCGGTGACCCACTTTAAAAGTCTGGTCTCAGCTTCCGAGACAGGAAATTTTGGTGTTATCTGAAATGAAATACTGCCTTTTGAACTGTGCTTGCCTTTAGTGAGAGGAGTGATGACCACCTTCTGTAAGTCTCATGTGGCTTTGCCCGCGCTTTGCCCGCGCTGGGCCTCCGGAGCCCTGGCTCTGTGCTGCCCAGCGCACCACATGCCGAGGCCTGAGCAACCAGTGTGCTTCGCTTGCTGTTCCTTCTGAGCTATGTTGTTTAGAACCTGCTGAAGAACAGTTTATTTCTCTAGGTATGGAGATGTAGGCACATCTAGAACATGTGTTTATTCAACTCTGTTAAATACAAAGGATTTGTGGTGTGAGTTACCGTCATGATCTCTAGTGCTGCAGCATGTGTGCTTCTGACTGGGCAGGAGTGAGTGCCTGCTGTGCCTGTGGTGGTAAGAGGAGCACTGCCTGAGCGGAAGCATACATGGTCATCAAGGGTCTCCTGGGATTCCAGGTCAGAGCTTGACTCTCCTGTTAGGGTCTCAGGAGGAAAATGTTAGCCTTCCTCTCTCCCTCCCTCCCTCCTGTCTTTTATTGATTGTGGGACTTGAACTCTGGGCCTGGGCACTGTCCTTCAGCTCTTCAGATCAAGGCAAGTACTCTACCAATTGAGCCACAGCACCACTTCCAGTTTTCTGGTAGTTCATTGGAGATTAGAGTCTCACGGACGTTCCTGCCTGGGCTGGCTTTGAACTGCGATCCTCAGATCTCAGCCTCCTGAGTAGCTAAGATGACAGGTGTGAGCCACCGGAGCCTGACAAGTTAGCATTTCTGAAGAGGCTCTGTTTTGTCTCTCAGCTTTCTGTATGTTGTCACCTCTGGTCATGTGGTGGGATGCTAGAAGATGAAATAGCTTGGAGATGAATTGCATGGGTAATAAGGTTTAGAATGGTATTTAAAGAATTGTTGTCAAATTAAATTAGGTGGATTTTTTTTTCTAGAAGCATTCCTGTGCTGCTGTGGTATGATGAAAGGAGTCTGTATTGTGTTGGTGGTGCTTTGATTGTCTACTTGCCCTGTTTCTAGGAGGGACAGATAGGACCCAACCTCTCTCTGCAACATATGACCCTCTTGTTTTCCTGTTAGGATTCACTTTGGACAGATTACTAGCAACCAAATGCTTGTGCCTGTGATAGAGAAACTGAAGGAAACAACTATTTCAAAAGTGAGACAAGTTCAGGTAAGTGTCTTTGTATAGAGTAAACAAGGCAGAATCCTGTGTGTGTGTGTGTGAGACTTAGAGGTAGCATAGTATGCTGTGCCTGGTCTTTGCTATGCTCATCACATATGGCTGTATTTGAGAGAAAGTTTTCTTTATGGGAGCTTATAGGAATAGGTTTTTAAAAAACAAAAGAAAGTAAGCCAAGTACCAGTGGCTTAGACCTATAGTCCTAACTACTCAGCAGACAGATATGAGGATCAATGTTTGAAGCTAATCCAAGCAGACAAAAATCCTTCAATCTGACCTCTAATTAGCCAGCAAAAAGCCAGATATGGAAGTGTGGCTGTAGTGGTGTAGTGCCAAGTCTTGAGCAGAAAAGCCAAGTGAGAGCACAAGGCCCTGAGTTCAGTCCTCAGTGACTGGAACTCCCCACCCCACCACCTCCACCCCAGATACACACATGTAAAGAAGAAAAGCCCTTAGCACAATTAACAACAAAAGAAGCCATTCATTTCCAACTCTTGATACAGCCAGGTTCCTCTTAAGGGGCAGAAAGTTTATAATCTCTCATATTCTTTTCCAGGATGTAATTGGCTTCAATATGGCTGGTCTTGATTATCTCAGGAGGGAGTGTGAGGCAAAGAGTGAAGTTATGTTCTTTGCCGAAGCTACAAGCCAGTTGGAAGAGAAGAAGAGGAAGAGGAAAAACAGGAGGAAGATGATTTTAACATTGACTTAGAACTGAAAGTGTACCAATTTCTACTTTCCATGTAAAGGAACTCTAAGCCAATCTGCAAGGATGCTGGGCTGGCTGTCATCTTAACAGCAGCAAATAACAGAAGTCCGTGTTACACAAGGGCTCTCCATGCAGCTCCTGGGCGGCTGTGGTCCGGCTCTGTTTCTTGGGCTTAGGAGCATGATTAGATTAAAAACAAAACAAAAAAACCCTTTCTGTGCTCTTGAGGGTGATCCCAGCAGAAGTTTTTCTTTTTACATGCTAGCAGGAAGCAAAGAATCTTTTTTAAATTAGGTAGTTAGATTACTAGAGTTCAGAGTAGCATTTCAAAAGTTTATTTTTGTGGCACATGAGGTATTGTATACTTTATTTTCCATTGCTTTACTTCAGAGGCAATCAGGTACTTGACTTTACTGTACATGTAGTGTCATGGATTTTTGAGGCTAAAAGGAACAGGAAAATTATCTAGAGCAACTTATACAAACCTATTGTGTTTCCTCATTGCTGTTTATACTTTCCCAAATAAAATAGTTGTTTACAGAGAATAGTGAGGCAAAGTTCTCTCAGTAATGCAGTGGTGTCTAGGTGACTGGTATACTTTGTGTGGCATCTGTCTACATGATAGGAATTTTGAAAGGTAGGAATGTTCTAGAAAAAGGTTGGGAGAAACACCTCTGAACAATGGACTTTCGAGGCAGGAGATTTTTAAATTACTAATTTGGATTATTTGTTACAGGTCTATTCATAGTTCCTGCATCTTTCAGATGGTTCTCTTATCTTTCTATGAATCTCCTTCATCCAAGTTACTCAGTTAGGTTGCCAACATTTTCTCTGGCTCAGAGATGCTAGTTTTGTATGTGGCTTGGATGGAGACTTGTGTCCCAAATCCCAGACCTGTAAGTCATGACACAATTACTGGCGTGAGGTAGGGGGTGTGGTGGTGTTACCATTGGGCATTGTAACGATAAAGAATGAGTTTTGGCGGTTCCCAAGATAGCTCTGGAAAGGCGAGGGTGGACAGACAGCGGATAGCCTGATGGTCTCCGGTGATGTCCGGGGAATCAGTCTTCAGTTTTGGCACGAATCCCTGCCATCATGAGATGAATTACTTAAATATCTTGAAATTCATGATGCAAAGAGAGATTAAATCCATATCCTGTTTGTACTTGCTGGATTTATGCCTCAGAGCATTAGATGAATAATTCCCCATTAATATTTTCTAGTTCTTTTGTGCTGGAATTGGGGCTCCCCGCCCCCGCCCTTCCTCAGCCTTTGCAGTTGAGGCTAGGGGATGTAGCACGTCAGCCACACCTCCTGTAGGAGGCCAGAGGAACCAGCCCTGTCACAACTTGCAGCTTTAGCCTCATCCTGCTTTAAGGTACCTGGCTTGTGGTACGTCATTAAGACAGCAGGGAAAAACATAGGAGACATTGCTGTTTCTCATGGACACAAGGTAGGCTCTCTAGGGACTCTGATTCTCTGACAGCACTATTGTAAGGAGGAGAAAACAGACATATAACAGAGCGAGGAGAGAGAATTCAGCTATGTCCCATCTGGCCACATGCTAAAGAGATTGGTGAGACTGTCTAATTTCACTCTTCATTGGGGGAAAATAGTTTTGATTAAGGATGTTATTAAGATCAGGATGGTGGGCTCATTATTTGTTTCAGAGAATTACATTTTCCCCAGTTTGAATTTATTTATTTTTTTGTCGGTCATGGGGTTTGAATGCTGGGCCTGAGTGTTGTCCCTCAGCTCTTCAGCTTAAGGTTAACGCTCTACCATTTGAGCCATAGCACCATTTCCAGTTTTCCGAGTGGTTTATTGAAGGTATGAGGTCACACGGACTTTCCTGCCCTGGCTGGATTTAAACCATGATCCTCAGATCTCAGCCTCCTGAGTAGGATTGCAGGCATGAGCCACCAGGGCTTGGCTATTTTATTTTTTTTGTTAATTGCAGGGTTTGAACTCTGGGCCTCCCACATCTCTTCAGCTCAAGGTGAACACTCTACCACTTGAGCCACAGCTCCAAGCCCTCATGGATGCAAGGCAAACACTCTACCACTGAGCCACCTTCCCAGCCCCTCAGTTTGAATTCTAATTGAGTAAATAGGAATAGATTTCACCTACAAAAACTTCACTGTAATCCTCAATAGTTTTTAATAATAAAAAAGGAGTCTTAGGTCCAAAAAGTTTGGAAACCACTGGCTTAACTGCATCTCCAAGTCCAGAGGGGATACCTCGGAGTTCACGTATGTGCTGCTGCTATGTGGAGAGTAAGGTTACCTTTGATCAGCACAACTAAGACAGCGTGTGAGCCGTGACCCTTAGATCTGAGGCAGCCCAGCAGACCAATCAGACTCATCTCCAATAAAGCAGCCAAAAGTGGGAAATGGATCTGTGGCTCAGGTTGTAGAGTACAGGCTTTGCACACAAAAATAAGTGAGAGCAAGGTCCTGAGTTCAAACTCCAGTACCAGCACATACATGTATGTACACATTAAAAATAAACTTAATCACAAAATGTGGGTTTGCTTCTTGCATTTAGTTTCTGGCCTGTTTCTTCTAAACTAGGAAATGGAAAATTTGCTAAAATCTGTCTTAAGTAGAAGATTAGTTTTGCTATAAATAAATGTGTTTCTAGAAATATACAATGCAATAGTACACAATATATAACATGAAGATTGATTTTACTATGTAAGATATATATTTAACATTACATAGAATTATATATACCTAGTTATAAATTATATAGTTAACATGTTATTTATAATGAACATATATAGAGAAAGAGCAACTTGCTGTTACTGAAAGCCGATATTTTCATTTATTCAGAGTGAGTCATTTTAGATTTGAGTGGTTGACAGATTACCATCTATGACTTACTGGGTCTACTGTTGAGAAACCTTCCGAGACATGAACACTCCAAGTGCAGAAGAAGAAATCGTGGAAGTCTTTTGGACCATGGGATTTTTTTTTCCCCTGGGAAAATCCTTTTGGTGATTATCATAGTTACTGCTGGTTAAAACTGGTGAGATCCTCATTAAGGACTATGATTTTCCTGACTAAATGACTTGTAGATACAAAATCCAGGTAACATTTTTTTGTTTAGTTTTTTGCCAGTTGTGGGGCTTGAACTCTGGGCTTGGGCACTGTTGCTCAGCTTGAAGAGCTCAAGACTAGCTCAGCTCAAGACTAGCGCTCTACCATTTGAGCCACAGTGGTTTATTGGAGGTAAGAGTCTCATGGACTTTACTGCCTGGGCTGGCTTTGAACCCTGATCCTCAGATCTCAGCCTTTCGAGTAGCTAGGATTACAGGCATAAGCCGTTGGCTCCCAGCCCCAGGTAACATTTTAAACTCAAGAGTTTTCATGGTTAGCAACCTTGCTGGGTAACTTCGTGTGTCCAACAGGATGCTACCTGCATGGAGTCTGGGGTCTCAGGATGTACAGAGATGTCTTGGGATGCCTTTTGGGGGTTTCTCTTCTTTGTACCTCTGTCCTTTCTGCAGCAAGCCACCACCATGCCTTTGCCTACCTGACAGTGTCTTATCAGCAAGGGAAGAGTAAGATGATCATAAGTGCATCTTTTAGCATAAATTCAAGAGGATTCTCTGGCCAAGACCCGTAATTCAGTGGTGGGTGGATCAGAATGTTTCCTAGGTGGCGGGGCTTTGCTTCATCCCCAGAGGGAAATAGTTCTCAGGCTAGTTCCTATGTTTCTGTGGAATGTGTCATGCTGGGTGCTGGTGGCTCATACTTATAATCTTAGGAGGCTGGATCTTAAGGTGGAGGTTCATGACCAGCCTGGGCACAAATGTCTTAGGAGATTCATCTGCAATAAACCAGCAAAAAGCTGGAATTGGAGCTATGGCTCAAGTGGTAGAGTGCTAGCCTTCAATGTGAAAAGCCATGCAAGATTGTAAGGCCCAGGGGCTGGCAAGGTGGCTCAGTGGTTGAGTGCTTGCCTTGCATGCATGAGGCCCTGGGTTCAATTCCTCAGCACCACATAAGCTGAAAAGGCTGGAAGTGGCCCTGTGGCTCAAGCGGTAGAGCGCTTGCCTTGAGCTGAATTGCTGAGAGACAGTGGCCAGGCCCAGAGTTCAAGCCCAACAACTAACAGGCCGTGGGTTCAAATCCCAGTACATGCAAAAAATAAAAACAACATTACTTTTTAAAAAATACATAAAGGTCACACTATTTTATACTTTTCCCTTCTTAACACTGGCAACCCCTCCATCCCTACATTGTTCTGACCCTTGTTATATTTCACTTTGTGCGCTGTCTCCTCACTTGAGTATAAGCTATGTAAAGGTAGAGCTTTGTCTTTTGTTAATTGCTTTATCCCTACTTCCTAAAACAAAGGGTACTGGTTATACTTTATGCCCATCCTGGGACTTGAATTCAGGGCCTCAGTCTCATTTGACTTTTTTACTCAAGACTGGTGCTCTCCCACATGAGCCACAGCCCCACAACCTGCTTTATTTTGCTGGTTAATTAAAGAAAAATCTCTTCAAACCTGACTGGCTTGGAGCCAGTATCCTAAGATCTCAGCCTCCTGAGTAACTAGGATTGTAGGAAGAACCACTGTTGCCTGTGGAGATGAGAGTTTTCAATGACTAAGATATTCCGATTGCCTGATCTCCCCGTAGCTAGCTTACAGTACAGCATTGATAACTGCCTGACTTTTAGTTGCTATTAATGTGCTAGGAGCCAGGTATCTTTTAGATACAGCTAGATGCTTTTAAATACTGAATAAAGACATGGACTTTGTCCTGTGCGATTTAAGTCTCAGATTTTGGAGGCTGTCCCGCTTCTGATTGCTTGGACTGAACCTGAAAGGATATTTGCTTCCACAGGCAGGAGCAGGACATGGTGCTCCGTCATAATTTCAATATTGTGAGAGATGTGGGCGGTTCCTTTGGCTCCTTCCTCCCCTATGGCCGTGGCGAAGAGCTCCACCTTCAGCTCTGCCTGCAAACCAGCCGCCACCTGTGAGACAGAAGGCAGAGTTACAGTCAGAGCTAGGTGAGTTCAAATCCTGGGTTTTCACAGTAATTTGGGAAGTCACTTCAGCTTCCTTGTACCTAAGCTTGGCATTAAGAAATGGGAAGCACTGTGGCAGAATGATTTCCTAGGTTCGGTACAATCCCGTGCAGTAAGTGGAAACCCACTAGAAACTGTGGAAGGATGTTGTGCTCTGGTCTGCAAGTCATCCCAAAGGCCGCGCCCCTGTGTGTGCAGTCAGGACCGGGTGTGGGCGCTGGGAGGAGGGCCCAGCTGAGAGGAAGGATCGTCATTTAGGAGTGTGTCTGGCCCTCTGTCTGCTTCCTGTGTGGAGAGGCTGGCTGTGTCGTGTGCTCCCGCTCTGGTGTTCTGCCTCCTGGCCCCACGGGCAGAAGCAGGAAGTCACATGTTCAGGCACTAAACCCTGAGTCTGAGCCAAAAACAGACCTTCCTTCTCTTTCAGTTGTCACCTCAGTACTTTGTCCCAGTGATGGGAAGCTACCAAGGGCACACAGGTGAACCAGGTGCTATTTGGGAAAGGCAGAGGGAAGCTAAGTGCCAGGGTGTAGAGGTGGCATGGAAGACAGGCGTTGGGAACACCCAGAGTGGTTGCTACTTCTTGATGGTCAGTAGTAACTTTCTCCTGGCAACCTTACAGATGAAGACCTACAACTACTTAAAGATAATACAATTGCAAAAATTAGTAAGATACTGTCAGCAGTAAGTTAGAATACATTATGTGTATGTATATATATTTATGAAGGTAAACGTCATCTAAAAATATAAATTTAATCTTAAAACAAATGACGAGTCAGGCGCCTGCGGCTCACACTTGTAATCCTAGCTACTCAGGAGGTTGACATCTGAGGATCGAGGTTCAAAGCCAGCCCACCCAGGCAGGAAAGTCTGTGAGACACTTTTGTTTTTTTTTGGGGGGGGGTGTCCAGTCATGGGGCCTGAACTCTGGGCCTGGGCGCTGTCCCTCAGCTCTTCAGCTCAAGGCTAGCGCTGTACCACTAGAACCATAGCGCCACTTCTAGCTTTTTTCTTTTTGCTTAGTGGTGCTCAGGAATTGAACCCAGGGCCTCATGCATGCAAGGCAAGTGCTCTACACTGAGCCACCTTCCCAGCCTGTCTGTGAGACTCTTATTTCCAATTAAATACCAGAAAACTGGAAGTGGTGCTGTGGCTCAAGTGGTAGAGTGCTCACCTTGAGCTGAAGCGCTGAGGGACAGTGCTCAGGCCCAGAGTGCAAGCTGCACGACCAACAAAACAAAACAAAAAAACAGGAGGAGGCCAGGAGAATCCTCTGGACTTCCTCACCCCACTCCTTGGTCTTCAGCATTTTTAACACAGGAGGTAGCAAGGGACAAAGCCGGCAAGTGGGGACAGAGTGCACGCGTACGCTAAGCTGTTGAGGTCTGGAAGGTGCACTGAGAGGTTCAAACAAGCAAAGAAAAAAACCTGATAATAAAACATAGCAAGGCACAGGCTTCTTGTCCTGGTCTGTGCAGAGAACCCTAGCCAACTATTACTATTGCCTTTGGGTAAGGGATGAGGGGGTTAAAAAACATACTTGGGAGCAGTTATGTGAAAAAAGAAAAACCATGAGAAATTAGCACATGGAAAGCAATTGGCTTTTTTCAGTATTTTATTTATATTCAGTTTTTTCAGTATTTTATAAATAATAAGATTTAAAAATGTTGTCCCCCCCCCCCCTTTTTAAAAATCAATGTTCAGGAAGAAATCAGATGCCCTGTCCTCCAAGCCCAACCATCACACAGGGCTGCCTGTGTAATAATGAAAAGTCCCCAAGGGAGCTGGACACCGCCACAGTGCAGCTTTGCTGGGGCTCTGAGCACATTCATTTAGCACTGGCAGCTAACCAAACCGAACACTGGTTAGATTTACATACAGAGAAGACTATACATTATATTTCTTATCAGAGCCCAAACCTACTGTCCAAAAGAGGAAAGGAAAATCAAAACCAATAACCATCTAGAGTGAGTTCAAAGAACACGTACTGAGTTTTTAATGCACAGGAAGGTTGATCCAACAGTTACTGCAGCTTTTGGCATGATCTTACTTTAGATTAAAATGAGATCTACTAACTTCCAAGAGCAGGGGAGGAAGGGTTTGATTTTGGGGGGATGGGGGGGGGTTGCTTTATATTGGAAAGATTCTGAAATCTTGACGCAGCCCAGTGATAAATGATTTCCAAGAGGCACCCTGAGTGCGTGGTTTTGGTGTCCACGTGCATGTTCTCCTTGCCATCTCTGCCGGCACACTGTTGAATTCTGAGGTCCAGGCCAGAGCCGAGCTGCACGCGGGGAAGAGCATGCCCTGAATGTGCCCTTGTTTGAAGATGAGGAAAGCCAAGGGTCATAGCGCTAACCACCAACTGCACTAAGCAACGGCGACCTGCACCGAGCCCCTTGTGTGGGTAAGAGAAGGCTTTGGCAGTGCTTTGAGACTGTCAGGCCAGGGAGCACGGTGGGCTCTCCCCAGACCAGTCACCCCTGCCGCTGCACCCCTGAGGCTCCCATCACTCCCGCCCAGGACGAGTAGTTGCTCTCTCCTGTGCTGGGGCTAGGGCTCCATCTTAGAGCCTTCTGCTCTTGCTCAGCTTTTTCCACTCAAGGCAAGCACAGTACCCTTAAGCCACAATTCTACTTCTAGCTTTTTGCTGGTTAATGGGAGATAAAAGGCTCATGGATTTTCCTGCTCTGGCTGGCTTTGGACTTTTATCCTCAGCTCTCTGAGTGGCTAGGGTTACAGGTGAACCTTTGGCACCTGGCCACAAAGTAACTTTCACATAGTTGTGTGAGACTGCGTGGAGGGCAGCTGAGTGGATGGAGCTGCAGCCAGCATCTTGGAGATACAAAGCCATGGTTCTTCTACCGAGTGGCAAACATCAAGCTGTATGTTTTATCAAAATCTTTTTTTGGGGGTGGGGGGAAAGTCAGTCATGGGGCACTCTAGGCCTAGGCACTGTCCCTCAGCAATTCAGCTCAAGGTGAGCGTTCTACCACTTGAGCCACAGCACCACTTTTGGTTTTCTGGTAGTTAATTGGAGATAAGAGTCTCACAGACTTTCTTGCCCGGGCTGGCTTTAAATCATGATCCTTAGATCTCAGCCTCCTGAGTAGCTAGGATGAAAGGCCTGAGCCACTGGTGCCTGGCTCAAAATCCTTTGCTTATGATAGTAGAAGTATTGTAATTCCACGTGGCTTAACCAGAGTGGTAGATTAACTTACACCCCCTCCACTGGAAGCACGCACACCTGTGCAAGCGAGCGCCCTCACATGCATACACACACACATGCACATGCACACATGCTGCACTTACTGGTCCGGGCTTGTAAGTCACTTTCAGTCCAGTGCTGGGTGGGGGCTGCTTCACTCTAAACCTACCAGGAAAAAAGATAGAAGTAAACTTGTGCCATCGTGAAAAACAGAAGCACTGAACACACTGAGATCTTCACAGAATTAGGAAGTTGCTCGTATTCACTACACTGGAACGAAGTCTGTACCTTCTGGAAAATCAGCCTTCCTGTTCAATTGAGAGACAAACTTAGGGCTTGTTTCATAACTGTCTTTCTGACGACCATTCTCATCAGCATGAAGATGACTGCGACCAATTTCAACCCTTTCCAGACAGGAAGTAGCTGGGGGGAGGGGCTCACACCCGCAATCCTAGCTACTACTTAGGAGGCTGAGGTCTGAGGATCACAGTTTGAAGCCAACCAGGACAGGAATATCCATGAGACTCTTATCTCCCCTGAGTGGAAAGGAAGGATGGAGATGAAGGCATGGTTAGGATCGAGCATGCACTTGCTTATGTCCATGTCCAGAGCCCCACCACGGAGCACGCATGGTACAGGATGCGGGCCAGAGGCTCACCTGCAGAAGTCCACGCCGATATTCTGGAGCTTTACTGTGGCAGCGTAGGTTTGTCCTTCTTTCAGCACTCCAAACTTCACCGATGGTGGCAGAAGATAGAACCCGAAAGGGGAGGCCTTGGCGTTGTTCTTGACGGCTGAGGCGATGGAGGATGTGTTCACTTTGCCCCCGACACAGTCATGGATCTTTGGGGAAGAACACATGAATAGAAACAACCATGCCTGTCATCCTAGCTCCTCCAAGGCCAAGGGTTGTGGAAGAGCCTGCCTGGTTCTGGGAATCAAGTCTATTCTTACCTTTCCAAGAGGCTTACTCTTGGTCTTGGAGCTCAGCAGGTAGTGGGGCAGCCTCACTTTTTCTTTCCTTGCTTGTCCTGCCACGTCCTGCAATAATGACTGGGTTGGGATTTTCCAGGTCTCAGAAGATTCCATTTCTGGTAGAGAAAAAGTTGAAATTATGTCACATGGATTTTTCTAAGATTTGAGGTTCTCCTGGAGTCTACAGGAATATTAAACAGTTTGGAAACATGGCTTCTTTGCTTTTAAAGGAATGAAGCCTTTTTTTAATCCTCATCTTATATATGTACATTTTGTAAGCGATTTTACTAGTATTACCCAAGACTGATCCTCACCGCAGCCCCGTGAGGTGAGCAGTGCAGATGCTGTTAAGTGCCACCTTTTTTGGGGTGTGTGTGTGTGAAGGAGGAGTAGTAATGGGATTTGAATTCAGGGCCCTGGCATGTGCTTGGCAAAACTTCCTACTTAAAATCTCCCTGTGATGTCTGAATAAAACTTTAAAAAAAATCCCACAAATTTCTGGTACATTATAGAATGTCATCCTGCCCTTCTCTCTCACCTAATTTTTTTTCTTTTCTGATATTATTGTTACATGTCTTTAAAACATTCTTTCTTGTCAGTACTGGGACTTGAGCTCAAGGTCTTGAGCTTTTACCTGGCTTATTACTCAAAGCTGATACTCTACTATTTGAGCCCACATCTGTTCCCAGCTCTGGCTGGTTCATTGAAGGGAAGTGTCTCACAGACTTTTCTGCCCAGCTTGAGATCTCACCCTCCTGAATAGTTAGGATTATAGGCGTGAACCACAAGCACCTGGCTCAGAGTGAAATTCTAAATTCACCCATATCTGTGGCAAAACTCCTGTTCTATAAGTAGCAGGGTATAAAATTAACCCTCAAAAATCAATGGCTTTTCTGTATGCCAACAATGAGAAAAGTGTGGCTGAAATTAGGAAAGCAACTCCATTCATTATAGCCCCTCAAAAAATAAAATACCTAGGAATTAACTTAACCAAAGAAGTGAAGGACCTCTATGATGAAACTTTAAAAACTTGAAAAAGGAAATCAAAACAGAACTTAGAAAGTGGCAAAAACTCCCATGCTCCTGGATTGGAAAGATCAACATCGTGAAAATGGCAATACTTCCCAAGGCTATCTACAAATTCAACGCAATACCTATCAAAATTCCAACCTCATTCTTCAAGGAAATAGAAGAGGCAATCCAAAAATTCATATGGAACAATAAAAGACCCTGAATAGCAAAAACGATCCTCAACAGAAGGAACAGTGCTGGAGGAATATCAATACCAAATTTCAAACTCTACTATAAAGCCATAGTAATCAAAACAGCTTGATACTGGCACAAGAACAGACTTCAGGACCAATGGAATAGAATTGAAAACCAGAAATGAACCTACAGACCTACAGCCATCTAATCTTCGATAAGGGAGCTAAAAAAATAGAATGGAAGAAAGACAGCCTCTTCAGTAAATGGTGCTGGCAAAATTGGTTAACTACTTGTAGAAAACTAAAGCTAGATCCTTATATATCACCCTGCACCTGAATCAACTCCAAATGGATCAAAGACCTCGTAGTCAAAGCAGATACTCTGAAAACATTACAGGATGGAATAGGAGAAACCCTAGGTCTTGTTGGCACAGGCCGAAATTTTCTTAATAGAGACCCAGAAACACAACAAATCAAAGAAAGGTTGGACAAATGGGATTGCATGAAATTGCAGAGCTTCTGCATGGCAAAGGACATAGCTAGCAAGATCAATAGAAAGCCCACGGATTAGGAGAAGATGTTCACTAGCCATACATGGGACAAGGGTCTCATATCTAAAATATACCTGAAACTCAAAAAATTAAATCCCCCAACAACAAATCTTCAAAGAAACAACTGCCCAATAAATAAGTGGGCTAAAGACTTAAAGAGAAACTTCTCTGAAGAGGAAAGAAGGATGACCAATAGACACATGAAGAAATGCTCAATTTCCCTAGCTATACAAGAAATGCAAATCAAAACAACATTGAGATACCACCTCACCCCAGTTAGAATGGCTAAAATCAAGAACTCTAATAACAACAGCTGCTGGAGGGGATGTGGACAGAAGGGACTTTACTGCATTGTTGGTGGGAGTGTAAACTTGTTCAACCACTTTGGAAAGCAGTATGGAGGTTCCTCAAAAGACTCCACATAGAGCTCCCCTATGACCCAGCAATCCCACTTTTGGTCATTTACCCAAATGTTCACAAACTAAAGCTACCAGCACGACTATGTTTATTGCAGCATTATTTACTATAGCTAAGATATGGAACCAACCCAGATGCCCCTCAGTAGATGAATGGATCAAGAAAATGTGGTATATATATATATATATACAATGGAATTCTATGCCTCCATCAGAAAGAATGACATTGCCCCATTTGTTAGGAAATGGAAAGGCTTGGAAAAAATTAAGTGAAGTAAGCCAAGCCCAAAGAAACATAGGTCCCATGGTTTCCCTTATTTGCAATATCTAGTATATGTCTGAGTCAAGCAAAAAGGTCAGATAAGTTGATGTTAGGGGAATGAAACCTAAGATATATATTCAAATGTTTTTTTTCTTTCATGCGATTTTGTTTCTAACACATTTATAAGATTATTTCTTTATTGCTTTGTATGTCCCTCCCGCACGATATAACCCCTGCTATCACTGTATTTGATGTCGGTATAATTTGTAGAGGGGAAGGGGAAAAACAAATCATTTAAATAGGGATACAGGCGGACCCATTGCAACAATGAGATGTACAAGTTGTTATGTTGAAAACAAACTTTACAACTTTGGTGTGGGGGGGGGGGAGGATGGGAAGGGATGGGAAGGGGAAACAAAGGAGGAGGCTACAATGCTTGATAAGAAATGTACTCATTATCTTGCCCATGTAATTGTAACCTCTCTGTATTTTCACAATAAAAAAAATTAGCAAATCTGAAAAAGGAAAAAAACCCAAAACCAACCAAGTCAAGGCCTTGTCATTCTCTGGATATCTTTGGAGTGACTGTGACATGCTGAGCCTTCCTTGCAAGTCTCCATAGATCCTGAGTCCTTTGGAGGTGTCCCATGACTGCCAACTGCACCCCAGCCCCGGCACCCCGGCACACCCCACAGTGTCATAGCAGAGGGGCGAGCTTGCCAGGCGGTACCTTCAGTGATTCTTGTAAGGTGGTCGTTTTCATCCTGGGTCGGAGACCTCTTGGTATCCTCTGAGATCATTGACGTGGGGATACTGTAAGTATTGAGGGATTCCTGTTCTGAGACTGTGGAGGAGCTGGACCCTACAAAACCCAAAACAGACATGGAAAAAAACACTAGTTTTGGATAATTATATGATGGTGGCTCTAAGTTGTGAGTGGGTGGAACGGTGTGCTGTGCAATGCACCGAGTCCTTCCTCACGCTGTACTGAGAGAGCTGAAGAAGAGGCCGGTTCCTCACAGTGCGGCCTTTAGCCAACGGGGGCCTGTCTTCAAGGTTCTTAATTCCTCAGGGCTGGCTGGGTCCTTGTGGTTCCTGTGACCAAATACTACAATTGTGGTATGTGAAGAGGTCAGGTGATCTACCTCTGTTTTTATATAGTAATAGTTACTGAGATATAACCATGTAACTATGAGATGTGTGTGTGTGCGTGTGTGCACGTGCATGTGTGCGCATGCCAGTACTGGGGCTTGAACTCAACTCAACTCAGCTTTTCTTTCTTTCTTTTTTTTTTTTTGTCCATCGTTGGGCTTGAACTCTGGGCCTGGGCACTGTCCCTCAGCAATTCAGCTCAAGACGAGTGCTTTACCACTTTAACCACAGTGCTACTTCCTTAGCTTTTTTACTTATGGCTGGCACTCAACCACTTGAGCCACAGCTCTACTTCTGGCTTTTAGCTGGTTAATTAAAGATAAGGCCCTCATGAACTTTTCTACATGGGTTGGGCCTCAAAGCACGATCCTCAGATCTCAGGCTTTTGAGTAGCTAGAATTACAGGCGTGAGTCACCGGCACTGGGCTTTTTTGTAATGTAACTCAGCCAGTCCTGTACTATGCAGGTGTCAGTGTATTCTGTTTTCACCTGTTGCTAAGACAGACAGCTGCTTGACCTGTTGCCTCCTCTAGGCTCCTGCCAGGCTTTCCTGGGTCAGGTGGGGTTGAGAGGAATGAGAACCACACACAGGTATTACCTGAGTGAAGCTCAAATATATCTGGACTGATCGATTCCCTTGTCTTTTCTTCTTTCTTGGTGATAGGAGGCAGGTTTTTGGAAAGCTTGTTCAGATAATTATACTTAAAGGAAAAAAGCATAAAACTTATTTTAGACTCATGTGGCTGAAAAGACAACTGCCACAAATGTCACACCACTGTGCCACGCTGAAAGCCTGTCTTTAAGGCTCTGAAAAATAGAGTTCTCTAACTTTCTGAATTGAAATGTGCTTTTGTTCATTTGGACATAATTTCCTGTGAGTTCTTCTTGGGCAGCCTCTGGCGTGCATGGCATCCTTTTGTGTATGTGTGTATACATGCATGTGTGCGGGCAGTGGGGCTTGAATGCAGGGTCTCATGCTCCCTCTTAGTTTTTGTGCTCAAGGCTGGTGCTCTACCACTTGAGCCACACCTCTGCTTCTGGCTTTTGGCTGGTAAATTGGAGATAAGAATCACAGGGATCTGTCTGCCTGGGTGAGCTTCAAACCAAAATCCTCAGATCTCAGCCTCCTGAGTTGAATGGTGTTCTTAACACAAAAATATTCCCTTTGCCTCCAGGTTCCTGAGAACAGGCAATGAGGAAAGGCTGAGAGTGTCTGAGGTCTAGGCAAGAGTGCTGCAGGAGAGTGTTCTATCTCCAGGGGCTACCTGTGGGCGTGGCAGTTCTAACACAGACCTCAAGCTGGGCTTGATTGCTGACAATCGTGATAGGGACGAGTGCAAAGAAGACCTTAAAATACATGGGAGAGGATAAAAGATGTTTATAACAGAAAATGTGGAGGGGTCGTGATCATAATATACTGGTAGAGGAGGACATGGCATTAAATACCCCTAATCATATTCCTATGAGAATATGGGTTTGAAAGTTAGTTATGGGTTAATCATGAGGTTGAAACCTTAAAGATTTAAACATCTGGAAAGTTAGGTTACAAATTATACAACATATCAACTTTAATAAAGAAGTTAAGGTCGATTATTACCTGAGACTTGTATAATAGTCCCAAATCAGCTGTGAAGTAGGGATCTATGGTTTTCTCCTTAATTTCCCTTAGGTATTTTTTAGTTTTCTCAATTTCACTCCTAGTTGATATTTCCATAATAATGAAAAAAGAGACACAAGACATTAAAAATGTTATTTGCTTATGTAGTAGCTCTAAATTCCACAGAAAAATCAATGCAATTGTTGACAGTGTAACAGGTAAGAATAAATGCTTTATACTTTTTTGTTTGTTGTTCAACTATTTGAGTTCATTTTCTACTTATGAAACGGAATCACATACGCTGATTTGAAAATCTGACTGTGATATAAGACTGAAAATCATAATATCTTGATATATTTTGATTTTTATTTCAGTCATTCATGATAAATGACCAAAGGGATGTTTTTACAATGTCTGAACCTTTGAAGGTCTTCTGTTCTCTAACGTTTAAATGAAAGCTAGAATGTACTTGTTTTCGTAATTTCACTTGGAGTGGTAACAGACACCCAAACCTGAGAAATGGTTATAAAGTAAAATATAAGTTATCATTGTAGTGCTCTCTTTGTAATGCCAGAATCCTTCAGGAAGGCAATAGGCAGCCTAAGACCAGTGAGGTATGGGTTGAAGTCACTGGATGCAACATAGTCCCACTTTTAGAGCCAAAATATCAAATCTGAGCTAAGTGCTCATGCCCCACAACTGACAAAATAAATAAATAAAATAGTCACGTGCTGGTGGCTCACACCTGTACTCTTAGCTACTCAGGAGGTTGAGATCTGAGGATCATGGTTCATAGCCAGCCTGGGCAGAAAAGTCTATGAGACTCTTATCTCCCCCATTTACCACCCAAAAGCTGGAAGTAGAGCTGTGGCTCACATGGTAGAGGGCCAGCCTTGAGTGCAAAAGCCAAGGAAGAGTGACCAGACCCTGAATTCAAGCCCCAGAACCAGCACACATGAAAAATACAACAAGTTTCAAATAGGCCAAATTACCTATTCCAAACAATACCACTACCCAAGCATGGCATGTTCTCTATACCTACTAGGAAGCCAGTGGGCCGTACTGAGAGTTGAAAGAAGCTTTAGTTATTTAGTGGTTCGATCTTTCCCACGATTTTATACACAAGAAATCTGCAATCCCAGAGATAGCTTTGCTGGAGGTGAAATAACCCACCAGCACACTACAGTCTATTAGTAACCAAACCATAGTTGACTGGAGATACTTTCCCTTGAATATGAGTACCCCTGTTCAGGATGGCCTGACCTGAAGCAGGACCTGAAGATGGACCAGGCATCTCATTTCAACAACCCCCGGGGCCACCTGTCATCCCAGCTGCTCAGGAGGCTGAGGTCTGAGGATCGAGGTTTGAAGCCAGCCTGGGCTGGAAAATCTGTGAGACTTTTATTTCCAAATTACCAGCAAATAGTCAGAAGTGGAGCTGTGGCTCTAGTTGTAGAGGGACAAGCCTTGAGTGAAAAGCTAAGGGACAGCACCTAGGCTCTAAGTGAAAAGCTAAGGGACAGCACCTAGGCTCTGAGTTCAAACCCTAGTAGCAGTGTATGCAAGTGTGTGTGTGTGCGCACGCACGCGCGCGCACACACACACACACACACACACACACACACACACGAGAGCAATGTTGTAGAGGCCAGGAGCCTTACAATAGGACTTTATAGCCCACCAACTCTAAGAGTCTATGACTCTGGCTCCTCATATTGTAGAATTGCCTCTGTTTGCCAGGTGATGGTGGCTCACACCTGTCATCCTACCTTCAGGAGGCAGAAATCTGAAGATCGCAGTTCAAAGCCAGCCCAGGCAGGAAAGTCCAGAAGACTCTTATCACCAATGAACCACCAGAAAACCAGAAGTGGTGCTTTGGCTCAAGTAGTAGAGCACTAGCCTTGAGCTGAAGAGCTGAGGGACAGCGCCCAGGCTGAGTTCAAGCCCCATGACCGACAAAATAATAATAATAATAATAATTACCTCTGTTTTTCTAGTTTTTCTCTCCAGTGCTTTCCTGATTCTGTGTTCCTATGGGAGAAGAAAAGACAGGATGTGCAAATTCAGGAATGAGGCTCTCAAGTGTGAGATAGACTGTGAGCACGGGAGAGAAGGGCGGGGAAGTCGGTGAATTCGGAGCTGGGTGTCACTTGTCACGACCCTCCCATCTCTCCCTTCATCACCGTATAACTGTCACTAATTAAAACGTAATTGTGGATGAGCTTACCTCCATTTCTTTTCAAAAAAATCTTTCGTAAATGTTTCTGACGGACATGGTGGAACAGAAGTCAGTGATTTCTTGTATAAATCAGCTAGGTGGGCTGCAACTTGAAAATGCATGCATTGAATATTTATTCTAATTTCTTTACAGCCTAATACAAAATCAGATCACAGTTACTCCACTGAAATATTTTGAAGAAACTATAATTGCCAGGCACCAGTGGCTCATGCCTGTCATCCTAGTTACTCAGGAGGCTGAGATCTGAGGATCACAGTTTGAAGCCAGTCCTGGCAGAAAAGTCTCTGAGACTCTTATCTCTAGTTAGCCAGCAAAAAATCTGAAGAGGAGTTGTGGCTCAAGTGGTAGAGTGCCAGCCTTGAGTGAAAAAACAAAGGGACAGTACAAGGTCCTTCCTGAGTTCAAGTCCCAATACCGACACCCACACACAAAGAGGAGAAAACTTTACACAGACAATAAACACAGCACAAACTAAAAAGACCCACCAGGACTGTGGAAGACACACCAAGTGTGGGACCATAGAGCCCCCTGAAGGTTATGACTGGGTACAGGAAGTGTGTATGTGTGTGTATGTGTGTGTGTATGTGAATGCCGGATGCCAGTAGAGAAATCCTGCCTTGTTTGCTTGCCTTATAATTTTTTAATTGTCATAATAAAGGTAATATACAGAGCGGTTACAGTGACATAAATCAGGTAATGAGTACATTTCTTTTTGGACATGTCATTCCTCTTGCTCTCTGTTTTTCCCTCCTGTCCCCACCCACAAGTGTAGAGTTCATTTTCAGCATAGTATCCAGTGAATACCACTGCTGCATTTGTTCCTTCATTGCTCCCCTTACCCTCCCAAAGACAGACAAATGAACAAACAAGACAGAAAGAAAAGAAAAATACCTCTTGTTTCCCTTTCTTGGAATTTATTTGAATAAAGATTACTTTACATGATCAGAGGTGTGTGAGTAAAGATGCAGGATTCTGAATGTTTGGTGGTGATCCTGTCAAAAGACAGTCCTGGGGCTTGAACTCAGGGCCTGGGCTACTGTCCCCAAGCCTCTTTGTACTCCACCACTTGAGCCACAGCACCACTTCCACAGGATGAGCTGTGTGTGTGCTTCCTGCTCCCCAGCTTCCTGTGACCAGACCCTTAGAATGTGCCCTTTGTTCCGCACGGAAAACTGCCAAGCTAATGCCCTCTGACCCGTTAAACATGGAGGACAGAGGTTGACCAACTTCATTGCTCACCTCTCTTGGATGTGTAAGCATATGTTTATATAAATGATATCGAAGCTTTTCCAGCTGTCACACTGTGTGCTGGATGGGACCGGCAACAAGGCCTTGTCTGGAGGCTGATGAAGGCAGTGGCCTCCATGTTGCGACACAGTGAAACCATGTTGCTGGGTTCTGAGCAAGGGACTTTAATGAGACCTTGTAAGAGTGAGTGCAGAGTAGCACAGGTGCTGGGATCATAACTGTATGGTTGCTTGGAAATGTTATGTATGTATTCAGAGGATGAGTTTTTGGCTAGTTGACTGTTTATGTTAGCTATGTTGCTAAATGACTGATGTCAACATAAAAGTCAAAGAGCATCTTTCATTCATTAAACAACCATGGTTTTTGAGGCTCTCTTAGACACAATAATACTTAAACCGCCAAAGTACAACATGGCCAATGCAGGAACAGAAGAATCAGAGAATAATGAAGTGCATTTAAGATTACTTTTTGGAATTTGTAATGATATTTTGTATTACAGAAAAAGTTACCTTCAGTAGCAGTAGCTTTTGTAGTTTCCTCTGTTTTAGGGAAAGACTGGAAGGAAGACAGAATTACGTGGTAAGGATTACAATTCACACAAAAGCCACTCTGTTCAGAAGCAGTGGGACCTACATTGATTTTCCTTTTTTTTTTTTTTTTTGGGTCCGGTCATGGGCCCTGAAGTCTGGGCCTGGGTGCTGTCCCTCAGCTCTTCAGCTCAAGGCTAATGCTCTACCACTTGAGCCACAGCGCCACTTCCGGCTTTTTTCTTTTTGCTTATGTGGTGCTGAGGAATCGAACCCAGGGCCTCAGGCATGCAAGGCAAGCACTCTACCACTGAGCCAACTTCCCAGCCCCCTACATTGATTTTCTAAATGAAAATAACTCTAAAATGAATTAGTTTTTAATGCCAATATATTGTTTACTTGCATTTTTGGTCATTCCTTTTACTTGGCAAATTTTAGTGTGTGTCTGTGCTGGTAACTGAGCCTTGAGCTCAGAGCCTCAGCTCTCTCTCAGCTTCTTCACTGAAAGCTGGGGTTCTACTCGCTGAGTTTCACTTGCACTGGTGCCTTTTTGCTGGGTAATTGGAGGTAAGAATCACATGGATTTTTCTGCCTGAGCATGATCCTCAGATCTCAGCCTCCTGAGTAGCTAGGATTACAGTCGTGAGCCACTGGTGCCTGGCTTTACCTAGCAACTTTAAAAATGGAAATCATGTAAGTGGGGGGTATGGTAGAGCACCAGCCTTGAGCAGTAATTCTAAATAAGAGTGTAAGTTATTTTCAAAGGAATAAGGAAATATAGGGAGAAAGAAATGCTGGACTAGGAATGTGGCCTAGTGGTAGAGCGCTTCCCTAGCATGCATGAAGCCCTGGGTTCAATTCCTCAGTACCACATACACAGAAAAGGCTGGAAATGGTGCTGTGACTCAATAGCAGAGTGCTATTCTTGAGCAAAAAAAAAAGCAGCAGCTCAGGGACAGTACCCAGACCCTGGACTAGGACTAGCAAAAAAAATAAAAAATAAATATATATATGGCTATTCTTTAGGGTAATATTGACTCAATGGTGTATAGAGTTTTTGCTCACCATAACTAGCCTGAGGAGGTCTGCAGCGTTGCCTCTCTCCTCTTCTGTTCTGGAATCCTTGACTGTCATCTCCTGTAGCTCATCTTCTTTCTTTAGAATATGGTTTATGTAGTCCTACATCAGTAGAATAAAACAAATACCAATCAATAATAAGGTGAGACACCAACAGAGTAAATATCCACTTGAAATTCTACCAAAAGATTCAGTATGGAGTTCACACTGCTCAACCAGCAGTTACTTGTCAAGCCTTCTGGTGAGCCCTTTTCTTAGTAGGTCATTAACAATAAAAGTCCACAAGTGTAGCGCTGTGTGTGTGTGTGTGTGTGTGTGTGTGTGTGTGTGTGTGTGTGTGTGTTGGGTCGGTAGTGGGATTTGAGCTCAGGACTCCATGCTTTTTCTTGGCTTTTTCTCTCAAGACTGGAGCCACTTGAGCCACACTTCCCACTCTGGTTTTCTGCTGGTTAACTGGAGGTGAGAGTCTCATCGACTGCCCTACCAGGACTAGCTTCACACTGTGATCCTCAGATCTCAGCTTCCTGACAGGCGTGAGCCTGCAGAATATTAATTATTTCTATGTCTGTCTCTCAGCCTTCCCCCGGATGTCTGACATTCATATGTGGCCCTAAATATTGGTGGGGTGAGATCATTTTGAGGTTCTGGGAATCGGCAGGAAGGATCCACTGGCGTCTGGCTCTCCTGGTTGCATGTGGTCCGGGTCTCCTTACCTTCAGGGAAACCTGCAGCTTCAGCTTCACCTCGTCCTTTATGACCTCATGCTGGAAGAACTGGCGGATCTGGAGCACATCGGGGCCCTTGAGCACGGGTGCGGGCACACTCACCAGCTGCTTCGTCTCCATGCAGAGGCCTTTCCAGATCTGTGTGCCAAATGGCGGCCCTGGGGTTTTTCTCTGTCAGCAAAACAAAGCAAGAATTCAGACTGCATGGGCAATGGCTTTTCCTTGGTTTCCTGGGTGATGGTGTTGCTATGCTGCTGTGCTAGGAGTTGTTATAGGGACTGTGTATGGCCCTCAGTCCCAGAACAAAATGGCAAAAGCAAAGAAGGAAGAAAGAAATCTGCTGCTCTGTGTGGCCACACTGGGAGACAAGCCTGGCCCCTAAGAACCTAACAAGAAATTGGGGTTACAGAGGGAAAGGAATGGAAGCCAGAGTTGAGCAGCCATGATGGAAGCGAGGTTGGGTGGATCAGCCATGAAGAGCCCTTGGAACAAAAGGAGTTGCTGCTGCCTTGGGGAGGAGGGCTTGACTGTGACCAGGGGCTTGGTGGTCCGTCCCGGTGGTCCTGATCGCTGTGATGAATATGGGGAATCAGGGAACACCTGGGCGGCTGGAGTTGGTTGCTTCGAGGCAGTGAGGAGATGTGGAGATGTCATCTGGTCGATGTGGACAAGAAGTTGTAAGAGTTGGTTGCTGGCAATCTGAAGGTTACAGCATGCCCACCACGTCTCACACATGTCTTAGTTTCCCTTGTCCAGGTGCCTTCAGCACCGGGGGGGAGGATTAGCCGTCTGAGGTGAGTGCCCTTCACAGGAGGCCCGTGCAGAGGGCACAGCCGAGCAGCAGTGGCCCACAGTTTTAGGTAGCAAAGGAGACAGACACAAAGTGAGGGCAGGGGTGCCAAGCCACACCAGCCGTCCTTGACCGCCCAGGAAAAGAAGCCATGCTTCCAGAAAAAGCAGCATCTACATACCTGGGAATGACCCACTCATTGGGGGGGAGGTGGGGAGGAGAGAGAGAGAGAGAGAAAGAGTGAGAGAGAGAGAGATCCTTGCCCTTCACAAACTACAAATAGAAAACAATACAGAAAAGGTATCCTTTTTATGAGTATGTATCCAAGAATGTGGAATCTTTCCTTTCCCTTCCTCTTTCCTTCCTTCTCTTTTCCTCTCCTTTTTCCTCTCCTGTTCTTTCCCTTCTCTCTCCCTCCCACCCCTCCCTCTCCTTTCTTTCAATCTTTTCTTTCTTTCTTTCTTTCTTTCTTTCTTTCTTTCTTTCTTTCTTTCTTTCTTTCTTTCTTTCTTTCATTCTTTCCTTCCTCCCTCCCTCCCTCCCTCCCTCTCTACCTCCCTCTCTCCCTCCCTCTCTCCTTCCCTCCCTCCCTCCCTTCCTTCCTTCCTTTCTTTTTTTCCTGGAGATTGAATTCAGGACTTTACCACTTACACCGTATCCCCAGTTCTTTTGACTATTTAGTTTGTGTTTCAGATAGGGTCTTGTACCTGCATGAACTGGCCTCAAACTGCAAGGAGAAAAACAGGAATTTCCAGTTGGCTCAGCCTGTAATCCTAGCTACCCAGGAGGCTAACATCTGAGAATTGCTGTTCAAAGCCATCCCTGGCAGGAAGTCTGTGAGACTTTCCAATTAACCGGCAAAAAGTTGGGAGTGAAGGTGTGTCTCAGGCGGCGGAATGCCAGCATTGAGCTGAAAAGTTTAGAGACAGTGTGCAGGCCTGGAGTTCAAGCCTCCGTTCTGGCCTACACACACACATACACACACACACACACACACACACACACACACACACACACACACACACACACACACACACACACACACACACACACACACAGAGTCTAAAAAAGGCGAGGGAATTATGTAGTAATCCTAATTCCATGGCAGGAGAGGAGCGAGGTGCATCATGGGTAAGTTAGAATAATATTATAGGAAGATGTTCAAGCTTGTAATATATTGAATAAAGGATAAAACTGAAATCAGCCAGACACATTCCTCTAAAATTCCGTAGTCTATCTACAAATGTCAAAAATCTTGAAATCTTAAGTCCATGAGCAACTTAGAGTAGGGTGAAAATACATGAGTATGTGGGAGAGGACCAGAGACTCCGGTCCACGGCTGGATATGCAAATCGAGTGAGTACAAAGCAAGGTGCATACCTCCACTGAGGGGAAGGTGTCCCACGGCCTTGAGCAGAGATTGGGCGGAACCACACTGTCTAATTCCTTCTTCAGCAGCCACGGTGATCCTTCGTGGAAGGGACGCAGGACGGTGATGCTCAGGGTGCCTGGCTCAGAGACAGGTACCAGAATTATCCTGACCCATTCAGCAGCGTTCACTAAAGTCAGCAAACACTTGGGAACTACCACAGAAAGGTTAGTGAGTTGCAGTGATTTTGAGGTAGGACCTTGTAATCAAACCAGGTGAGGCTGTTTGCCTAGAAAACTTCATTGTCACTTCATAGCCCTCAACAGCCACATCCACGTACTTCTAATTATTTCAATAAATTGTGTGTGTGTCTGTGTGTCTGTACCTGGGCTTGAACTCAAGGCCTAGGTGCTGTCTCTTGACTTTTTCACTTAAAGCTAGTATTCTTATCACTTGAATCACACTTCATTTCTAGCTTTTTGCTGGTTAACTGGAGACAAGAATCTCTTGGATTTGTCTGCCGGAGTAGCTAGGATTATAGGCATAAGCCACCAGTGCCCAGATAAAACATATTCCCTACTTATATTTCTATTCTTTTTATATTCAATTTCACTAAAGCAACCTTTTCAAGTTAACAAAGTTGTCTGTGAACTCACAGACAACGCAGGTACAAATCTGCCTAGCGTAGAATTCATGCTCAGGCCGCACCGTGTGATTGTCTTAGTGAAGGCACCGGAGGAGTGCATTTTGAGCGTGTGTCATCAGCTTGCTTCCCCTGAGTGGTGGCTGCCTTGTGAAATTCACTTCCAACATTGTGGCTTGAGAAATAGCAAGATGTAAACACAAATTCGAACAGCCACAGAGAGACAGAGAGGCAGGTGGATGGCAGAGGGCAGGGAAGTTGCAACAGGAGACCAGGGGAGACGCTAGAAAGCCTGGGTGGATGGGGCAGCGTGCAGTGTGATCGAGCACCACAGGGGCAGCAGGGGGCGCTGCGTACCGGGCTGCTCCTGAATGGGCTCGTGGAGAACCACTGAGGTCGAATCTCCATAGGCCAAGGACAGGTATTCCTCGATGTCGCTGTCCCGCAGGAGTTCCAGCCCTGATCCGTTGGCATAGATAACAAAAAACCTGTTCAGGGATGCAACAGGCAAAATCACTGCAAAGGGTCTAGCGAAAATGCTTGTTCTATCAACTTTGGAATTGGGAATCGAAGTTGTGCAGTCTTTAACTCCTGTTTCCTGCATGGGAAGTGGGAACTCTCTCTTTCTCTCTCTCTCTCTCTCTCTCTCTCTCTCTCTCTCTCTCTCTCTCTCTCTCTCTCTCCCTCCGTCATTTCTCCCTGATAAATCCCCTTCCCCCCAGAAAAGTCATAATATTCTTCTTCTTTTACCTTGGGACATGCTCCCCATAGATTTGCATATGATTCCTTTCCAGGTGAACCGATGATAAACTCTCATAGCCCTCAGTCTGTATATTCAACTCCTCTTCCAGTTTTTTTTCAGGCAACATAGTTGAGGCTGTCCCGTCAGCCATGACCTAGGAGAAAAAGTACACGAGTAACTGAATGAGAAGTCAAGCACCACAACAGTCCACTTCTCCACTTCCTGTCTGAGAACTGGGAAGATCAGTATCAGCCTGATTCTAAACTGTGTTCCTAAAGGTGAAAACCCGCAGCTCGGTTCTACTTGTGAACTGTACACTGGCTATAAGAACCAACTGGAACACATTTGTTAGGAAGTGAGTAGGAGCTAGGCACCACTGGCTCGCGCCTGTCATCCTAGCTGCTCAGGAGGCTGAGATCTGAGGACTGAGGTTTGAAACCAACCAGAGAAGAAAAAGTCCTTGAGACTCTTAATCTCCAATGAAACCCAAGGTGGAGCTGTGGCTCAAGTGGTAGAGTGCTAGCCTTGAGCACAAAAAGCTCAGGGATAGAGCCCAGGGACAGAGTTCAAACTCCAGGATGGACAGACAGACATAGAGACAGACAGACACACACACACACAGTGACTGGAAAAAGCAAAGATATTGACATGGATAATTTCTGGCCAAAGTATGAACACAAAGTACATCCATGGCCCCAGGGTAGGGGAGACACATGTCCACTCTGATGTCACCTGATGGCTGAGGAGGCCACCACTCTTGAGGTCCGGGGGCTCTGTACCTGGAAGACGTTTCCCTCAGGGTCCATGACCTCACAGAGCACCTCAGATGTGTGCTTCATGATGTACCGGCTGGCCCGGAGCTGCTCGCGCTTCTGGAAAGGATGGTAGATATTGCTGCTCGCTTCGTGGAAGTACGTGGCCGAACAATCTCTGTCGATATAAAGACAGCCCGTGTTGGGGGGCAACACCTGCAAGGGGAAACAAAAGACAGGAAAACATTTAAAAACAAGGTTTTGTTTTTTTTCTGGTGCTAGTACTGGGATTTGAACTCAGGGCCTCGTACTTCTGCTGAGCTTTTGCTGCTCAAAGCCAGCACCGCTCTACCAGTTGAGCCACATCTCCACTTCCAGCTTTTTGGTGCCTAACTGGAGATAAGAGTCCCTCAGGCTTTCCTGCCCTGGGCTGACCTTGAAGCTCCATCATCAGAACTCAGCCTCCAGCATAGCTAGGGTGGTCGGTGGGAGTCATGGGCCTGGGGCAGGCAAGGACCTACCTTGTAGGTGCCCTGTGGCTTTGCAATGATGGATGTCCCATCCCCAAAGGTGGCACAGCAGCTGCTGTCCTCGCAGTTTGTGATGACAGTGGCATGGTGCAGGCTTTCTACCCGCATGCACTTCACCTTCCGTGTGACAGATCCCGGACTGTCAGCTACGGGCAGAGCAAAGGTTAGACAACAGCGTCAAGCTGATGATATCAATAATGATAATAACAATAATAATTCAAGGTTCTAATAGACCCAGGTTTAGACTGCATAAGTCTTTTTAAAAAATGAGTGTGTATGTGCATTGTTCAGGTGTGAAGAGTCTACCTTTCTCGTGGTTACGTGTCTGACAAGAAAACGTACTCATTTCTTGATCGTGGGAAGGGGGGTCGCAGTCTTCATACACTTGATAGAAGGTGGTGATTCTGGTGCCGTCGGCGTGGTCCACTATCCGAGTGCCATCCTTCTTTTGCACAATGACCACCTTGTCTTCTCGAGTGGTCATCACCTGAGCATACAAGGCAGAGCTCACTCACTTGGCTCCTGCTCATCCTGACTCAGCCCCAAGAGTTCAGAGGCCACATCCTCACCGTCCTGAGAGTTGAGTGATAAAGGAACGTTTCTGAGCTTGGCACTGGGTGGCTCCTGCCCGTAATTCTAGCTACTCAGGAGGCTGAGATCTGAGGGTCACACCTGTAATCCTAGATACCCAGGAGGCTGAGATCTGAGGGTCACAGTGTAAAACCAGCCCAGGTAAGAAAGTCTGGGAGACTCTTAACCAGCAAAAAACTAGAAGTGGGTCTGTGGCTCAAGTGATAGAGCATCAGCTTTGATTGGAACTTTGAGCAAAAAAAGCTAGGAAATAGCACCCAGGCACTGATTCAAACCCCAGTACTGACACAACAAGCATACAGACGACAACAAACCAAAACAAGGGAAAGTTTTTTAGCTTATCTATCCAAACTACCACTTTCCACATTATTGAGGCAGAAAGTACCCCATTAAATCTAACAGATGAGGAAGCGGAGGCTGAGGCTTAGAGAAGTTAGAACAATTGCTTTGGTAAGAGGCAGGACACGTTTGGTTCCATCAGGACTGGTGGATCAGCTCGAATATTGGGGAAAACTCTACTCTTGGCAGGTAGAGTGTTAAGATCCTCTGCAGGGCATCCCTGGGTGGTGGGGCTATGAGTTGGCTCATAGGTGCTAGGCCTCCAGGCCGCTGAACAGTATGGAGACTGGAGAGGCTGCAGCTGCCCTCTGCCATGCTGGTCCACACATGCGTGTACACTCCTCTGTGCTGCCACGCATGCTGCTGGGACCTTGGGGTTCAGGAAGCCACGCGCAAGGCCTGGGCTGCCTCGGGAGGAGAATGGACGGCCTTCCCCGTGGCATCCTTTCCGACCACTAGTTCATGCTGTCATGGGTGCAGGTCTGCCCTGGGCTGTGAGTTCCACTGTCAAGTGTAGCCATAATCCCTTCTGTGCCGGTGGAGAATGTTATTATGGACAGATGGAAGGAAGGTTGGAGAAGAACACAAATGGCTGGATCCGTCTGGTAGAAAGACAAGGGGCAGTCCCTGGGTCAGCCTGTTAGCTTTCAGACCTGAGTTTGAATACCTGGGTATCCGTGTTCCCACCTGTTTCTGGTAGTGGTTCGGCTCTCTAGTGTATGCATGATGGGAGGTGTGTCAGAGGGCTTTCCACAGGGCAGTGTTTCCCTCTACACATAAGACTTGAGGTCTGGGTTGTGAAAAAAACCACCCATTTACCCATTGTCCAGTTTGGCCACAAGACCATGTTGGCCTCTTGCCTGGCAGGGGATGTGTGGGACCCCCCAGTGTTTCCCTCTACACATAAGACTTGAGGTCTGGGTTGTGAAAAAACCACCCATTTACCCATTGTCCAGTTTGGCCACAAGACCATGTTGGCCTCTTGCCTGGCAGGGGATGTGTGGGACCCCCCCCCAGGCTGTCTGGAGCCTGCATTCTGACACTGCCATTGGCTGAGCGATCCGGGGCAAGCTTTTCAACTTCCCTGGCTTGGATGTCCTATCTGAAGATGGAAAGCTGAGCTGGCCAAGGGGAAGTGTGGCAGCTGGCCCGGACACAGCAGGTGCTCGGGAAGGATTTCTGCCATTGCTATGCTGACTCTCAAGCTCTTAGAGATCGATTGCTTTGTTCTTCCCTATTGGTGATAAGACTCACTGAGGAAAATGGACATTTTTGTTCATTAAGAATGTAATAAAGCTTACAAGTCAAGTCAAACATATTGTGTTGTGAAGTGTTTGTACTTGTAAATGTGTGTCTGTGTGTGTGTGCACAGCCAGATCAAAATACAGATATTAAACAATTATTTAAAATTATTTTCTATACACTTTCCTATATGCTGTCTTTTTTTTTTTTTTTTGCCAGTCCTGGGGCTTGAACTCAGGGCCTGGGCACTGTCCTTGATCTTTTGTTCAAGGCTGGCATTCTATCACTTGAGCCACAGCATCACTTCTGGCTTTCAAACCCAGGGCTGCACGAGTGCTAAGTAAGCACTGTATCACTGAGGCACCTTCCCCACCCCTATATGCTGTCTTAAAGACTCTCAGGTCGTAGACAGTTTTGTAGTTCGCAGCCATCTGCCGTACCGTTTCGTTGATGGGGTCTGTGGCCTGGAAGGACAGGAACGGGACCAAGTCTTGGATTCTTTCCAGCCCTTTGGTGCCGATCCGCTTTCCGTCGGGCGTGGTTGTGTACCAGATGCCCAGGTGGCTCTCCATAGGCGTGGCCACCTGAGGCACCTCTATGGTGGGCGGCTCGTGGGGCTCATTCTTATGCGAGCCAGATGACTGGCTTTTGTGACCTTTGTGACCTGGGGAAGGGAAACCGGACAGCAGTGGAGCAAAGGTAGACAAGCAGGCCAGTGAATTCCTGCTTGGACACATTCACAGAAGCCCACACAATGATGAGGAAAACGCAGACCATTACATCTTTAAAGCCATGACCAGTAGATTGAGAGCCAGCATTTCAAAAGCAACATTGGAGGCCAAAAGAGTTGGAAAGTCATGGTCCATGCAGTGTCCCCGGGTGCTTGTGAACTGAGGACTCTACAGTAACTGACCTCGCCCCCCCTTCCCCCATGATGCTGTCCTTCAGGCTGGGGAACTCTATGCTTAGTAAAATTTTTGCTCAAGGATGAGGACAACAAGGAAAATGTCAGGAACGATGAGTTATGCAATTAATGGGTTAAAATACCGAAAAACAAGAAGTTCAGATTTAAGACGTGAAATATCCATCGATGTACTCTTGAAAAGAGACTCATCTAAATGTAAACCACCGAGTGTGAAAAGTAAGTGTAGGAAAAGTTTTCCAGTAGAACAGTTGGAGTTACATTAAGCAAAAGGAACATCAGAAGAAAAAAAAAGCCACAATCAAAAGTTAGCATAAGCTGGGTGCAGGTGGCTCACACCTGTAATCCTAGCTTCTCAGGAGGCTGAGATCTGAGGAGGATTGAGGTTCAAAGCCAGCCCAGGCAAGAAAGTCCTCGTGACTCCAATGAACCACTCAAAACCCGGAAGTGGTGCTATGGCTCAAAGTGGTAAAGCACTAGCCTTGAGCAAAAGAACTCAGGGACAGTGCCCCAGGCCCTGAGTTCAAGCCCCACAACCACCATCACAACCAAAAAGCCATTGTAAAATAATGGAAAAGATTTATTTACCATAAAGATGTGATAATTCTAAAGTTGTAAGTATCTAAAACTATATCCTTAAAAATATATGAAGGTAAATCTGACAACTATTATGAAAACAAATTAATTTCATAATGAAGAAAATTAACATTTAATATTAAATCAGAAGGAACACAGCACTGATGAGACAATTTCATCCTTCCAGTCAATTTAAACATGTAAACTGATATAGTAGGTTAAAAAAGGTTTAAAAATATGAATAAAGGTTGTAAATAAAGCCTCTGTCTGTTTTATACAGCCTTCGATGTCATAATCCTTTTTTATATTTCTAAACAACTGAAAAGAAATTGACACGTGAAAATTATATGCAACTCAAATCTTACTGCCCATGAACAGCCACACTTTATTGTGTATTTGTCTATGGTTATTTTTGTGCTCTAAGAGAAGACTTGTATAATTGTGACAAAGACCTTATGGACAACAAAGACTAAAATATTTACTGTCTTGCCCTTTCTAGAAGTTTGCTGAATGTGTTTAGATCTGCACAACACAACTAACAAGTTTCATCTAATAAATATCATGAAAACACTGTACAACTATAGTAAATATGCTATTTTCAATCACAGAATTCTTTAAAAAAAACAACCTTCACTATAGATGAGGCTATAAATTATGTCTCAACAACTTTCAAGCAGTTAGCTAAAACTCAACTATGACAACAAACTAAAACCACTTCTTAGATTGAGAAATGTAGAAAGAAGTTGAAATAATTCAATTTTTACAAAGAAAACACTGTAATGAAATAGATGGTGTATGAAACATAATGAAATTGATTAAGTCTTTCTTATTTACAAAATGAGTGAAAATCCAATAAACATCTTTAAATACTTAACCTCACTAGGTAATCAACTAAATGCAAAAGAAATGGATACATTAATTATTTGTCAAATGGAATGTAACCGGGTGGATAAGGTCTAGCCTGGCCTAGGTGAGCAGACAGGCATTCTCTGTTCTATGAACCAGGGCCACCCGGGACAAGCAGTGCTGGGATTTTGATTACTGGAGACAGTTACTGACTCCATTATATCCTCTCTCTTTATCCTTACTACAGGGCTCCTCTTCTAACAAAAAGACCTCAAATGTCAGGTAATTGTTTTTCTAGCCTTGGTGCCCAGCTGAGTCTAGTCAATAAGAAATAAGGAGAGGATGGAGGCCAAGCACCCGTGGCTCACAGCTGTCATCCCAGCTACTCAAGAGGTTGAGATCTGAGGATCTAGGTTCAAGGCCAGCCAAAGCAGGGAAGTCTGTGAGACTCTTATCTCCAATGAATCACCAGAAAAATGGAAGTAGCACTGTGGCTTAAGTGGTAAAGCACTCGCCTTGAGCTGAAGAGCTGAGGGACAGTGTCCAGGCCCAGAGTTCAAGACCCACAACTGACAAAAAAAAAAAAATAAATTAAGAGACAATGGCTGAGGGTGAAGTAGGAGCTACAGCCTTCTTGGGTGAAGAGAGTCTCCTGAAGCAAGCTCCTGTCTTCACCCCCTTTCTGCTTCACTTTCCTTTCTGCTTTGGAAGTTACTACATGAAAGCCTCAAACCTACAGCTCATCTACTTCCTCAAAATCTGAGACCAAGACCAGAAGGGCTATTCAGGGCCTCACACTCTGGCTTGGCCTTTTCTGCTCTACCCCTTGAACCATGCCTTCACTTCTCAATTTTTACTGGTTAACTGGAGAAAGGAATCTCCAAAACCTTTTTTTTTCCCCCAAGGCTGGCTTTGAACCGAGATCCTCAGATCTCAGCCTCCTGAGTGGCTAGGATGACAGGCATGAGCCACTAGCACTAGCTGGAGCCGGAGGGAAGCTGTTTATGAAACAGGGTGTGGTTCTGGGTTGAGCACAAAACTCTGTCCATGCTCCAATAGACACTCATGAATGTATTCAGGGCAAGAAGTATTGTCTGGAACAAGCTGGGAGGCTTTGCTGCTCACCCTTCTTTGTGATGACGATCTCCGACGGGACGGTTTCTGATTTTTGCTGAGAAGCCGTGTCCACCATATCTCCGTTGTGGGGGCTTGTGGACGTCTCGGGAGAGGCACACACAGGACCGGAATCTGGACTGCTGCTCACAGCACCGTCTGCAAAGAGAATCTAAAGGGAACACAAGTGAGGCAGAGGCTGCTTAACCAGCCCTGTGTGGCTGACCTTTGGGGGTTAAAATAATAAGATGCAGCACCAGACTGCTTGCAAACCGAAGGGTAGGAAAGTGGCTTCCTAGTTTCCATTTACCTGTTGTCCTGTTTGTTTCTGTGTTCTAACTGTGGTTGGATTGGTTTATTTTTCCATTCATCACCTTTACTCCAGGCGATTGGAAAATCATATGGACAATTTTCAGTTTTTCGACTGATTACGTTTAAAATGGTCATCGCTTATTTCTTTTAACTTCTGTCTCCTAGGTAGAGAGGCTCTAGGCGTTGCATAAGCCTCCATCTGGCTCTGTGTATACCGCTCCAGGGAACAGAAGGATGGGGAGGCTAAGGTCTTTCTGGTTCAACTATTCTTTTGTAGCTAATTGTTTCTTTTAATGCTGGGGCCAGGGCTTGAACTTAGGACCTGGGGGCTGTCCCTTAGCTTTTGTTCCTCAGAGTTGATGCTCTACCATTTGAGCCACAGCTCCACTTCTGTTTTTAAAAATATATGATTGTATTATCATTAAGGTATTGTACAGAGGAGTTGCCATTTCCTAGCTCGGTAATGAGTGCATTTCTTTTTTTTGGACAATGTTACCCCTTCTCTTCTGGCTTTTTACTGGTTAGTTGAGATAAGAGTTTCAGGGGTTTTCCTGCTGTGGCTATCTTTGAACCTCAATCCTTACGTCTCCGTCTCCTAAGTAGCTAAGAATACAAGGCTGAGTGACTTGTGCCTCCTTAGTCTATTCTATTCTATACTATGCTGTGCTATTCTATGCTATTCTATACTATGCTGTGCTATTCTATGCTATGCTATGCTGTTCTATGCTATGCTATTCTCTTCTATGCTATGCTATTCTCTTCTATGCTATGCTATGCTATTCTATTCTATGCTATGCTATTTTATGCTATGCTATTTTATGCTATGCGATGCTATTCTATACTATGCTATACTATTCTATGCTATGCTATGCTATGCTATTCTATGCTGTGCTATGCTATGCTATTCTATTCTATTCTATGCTGTGCTATACTATGCTGTGCTATGCTATTCTATGCTATTCTATTCTATGCTATACTATGCTATACTATGCTATGCTATGCTTTCTCCCTGTCAGCCCATCTCCGCATGGAAGAGCAGTCTGCGTAAGCATGGTTTTACCTGGGTGGACCCATCCAGCATGTACTTGACAACTGTGCCTTGGCTGGTGATAACTCTGGAGGCCTCCAGCTCGGGGGGCGGCATCACAGTTTTGTAGAACTCATAGTGCTGGGCCCTCTGGGGGTAGCTCTGACGAACCGTGATAGCCCAGGTCCGTTCCTCATCTGGGGTATTTTGATCTTAAACACAAAACAGAGCTAGTCTGTTACACTAGAAAATTAGCTGACACTGTCAGGCCTGTTTGAGCCACACCTCTCTCTGGTTTTTTGCTGGATAGAGATAAGAATCTCATGGATTTGTCTTTCCAGGACTGGCTTACACAGTGATCCTCAGATCTCAGCCTCTTGAGTAGCTAGGATGATAGATGTGAGACATCAGTACCCAGCTAACATCTAACTGATTTTGATCAGATGAGGACACATGGTCCCAGTGATTGAAATAAAGGGGTCATGTACTTCGTTTTTCTCGGGGCCAGCTTGAACTCAAGTTCGGTCCCAGTGGCTTCATTACACTGTCTACTTCTACAGCAAGAGCAAGTCTTCATGTAAATAACAGTCTTGTCCAGGCCCCAGTGAAGAAACCCTGTGTTGTTAAGTAAGGAAGCCTATTTGTCCTCATCTATCCACCTGAATGTTCTAGCACCAATGGGACCAGCAGACCACTGCAACAGAACAGACCCCACCCCATAAAATGACACATGGACACGTGGCCGGTAAGCCTGGTTTTCAATCCACCAGGAAGAATGTACTATGTGATTTTCAGGGAAGTGGATGAACCTGGAAATATTATGTTAAGTGAAGTGGATCAGGGTCAGAGAGACAAAGGGCACATTACTGCTTCCATATAGATATCAGATGAAATCATATATGAGATCATATACATAGACACACAAATGGTACATGCACAGGAGAATTCCAATGGTGTAACTCCTTTGAGCAACTAATGGTTTAACCAAAGGAATATCTGGAAGCTGAAATACATTTTGTCAGGGGAGGTGGGGAGGGGGATGTGAGGGGAGTGCATCAGGCCAACTAGAGAGAGAAAGGGCAGATGCATAGGTCATGATATCTAGTGTACATCAGTGAACTGTGACTGGATGGGTGAGGTTGAGTGAGGGGTGACATCGATTAAGATGTATTGTCCTCATAAATTGACATGCTGAATTAAAATGCCTTTGTACAACACTTAAAGATAATACAAAAAAAAGGGAAGGAAAAAAAATGGATGAATGTTCCTCATTCTATCGTGGCTCACTGTCCTCTGTCCTTAGCAACCAGATGGTTATTCCGCTATGGTCCTCTGAGAGGCAGGAAGACAGGCCCACCTAGGAGACGTGAGAGCCCCTGGCTCCTCACGCCTGGCCCAAGAACAGCATCCTAACCCAATCTCTGGGGTCTTTGGTGATCCTGCTTCTTCAGTATCCTGAGCTTGGAAAATGCAGTTATTAGTACCAAGTGTATTTTTCCAAGTATGTTAAGAATTCGGCATCTGGCCATAGTGAGTGCATGAAAAACACGCATTATCATTGTGCTCCTTATTTGAAACGAATCTACAGTTCATTGTTAAAAAGAGATGTGCTTACCTGCTAGGGAAAATGTACAGTTTTCAGCAGAGGTCTGCTTTTGTTTTTGTGTTCCCCATAGAGCTATTGCTATGTAGCATAGGCTGGCCTCTTAACTCATGATCCTCCAGCCCCCAGGCCTCCCATGTGCCAGACTTACAAACACGCACTGCCCTGCCTGCTTGTGATCTATTTTATATACAGGGCTTTTTGCCCCTTAAACATAGCTAGGACTCACCTGTAAGCTCTTGCCCAAGGAAGGTTAACAGGAGCCCATTGGGGCAAGACACGTTCAGGTTTTGGAAGGTGGGGACATACGGAGTCTCTTGGATAACAGGTTCTGGTTCTACTTCTTCCTGTAAGGAATTTGGCAAATGAGTCATTGCATGCTGTTTTCTCAATGAGCTCCAAGGCACGCACTCAGCCAAGGGCTGAGGAGGGCCCTGGGGAGGGAGCCTGTGAACACCTGAGTAGAACCTGCCACAGGTCCCCCCCACCCCCATCCTCAGGCCTCTGCTGCTGCCTGAAGAGGGGTATCTAGACAATGAGGGGATTAGGAGCAATAGGAATAATCGGGAGGGAACTGAGGGAGGGCTTAGGGCCTGAATGCTACCTCAACAGGAGGAAAGCTTCATGTGAGCCACAAACTTCTACTGTTTGTAAATCACCATCTAAGGTGCTTTGTGGCTGCAAGGCCAATGCATTGTGATCAGCAGAGAGAGCGTGGTGTACGAGCACGCCACAGCCTTTTCTGTGTGCAATTCTTACAGTTGATCGTGCTTTTATAACATCTGTCCTTTTTTTCTTATAATACATATGCATTGCTTTCGTAACAACTAAAAGCAATGTGAGGAAAAAAAGACAATAGAAGGTTGCTTCCAATTCATGAGAACCGGGTGTATGTGTGTGAGACCACTCCAATTAATTCTGTGCCAGTCAGGCCTGAATCCTTCGCTCTGTCACGTGTACTGAGGAAAGCAGTGACTTGGTACCATTTCTAAGAACCATTTCAATACTTTGAACTTATTCCTTTTATTATACCTGCAGATCCCACTACTGGGTCTTTCTTGAGTTTATCCTAACTAATCTGTGATGGATAATTTAGGTTGTTCCATCTTTTCTTAGTCACTAATGGAAAAATATGAACAATTACTGAAGATGAACTAAAAATAAAAAGCAAGGCTGGTGTAGGGATACATACCTGCAATTCCAACTCTTGGAAGGCTGAGACAGGAGGATTGTGTGTCTGAGAGAGACGTAGCAGGTTTGGGGTCAGCCCCAGTGAGACCCTGCCTCAAACTAAACAAAACAAAACTCCCAAGCCAAACAAGGACAAAAGAACTCAGAATAAAACTGAAGCACAACGAAGAGGCTAAAGCTAATGAAGTTCTGTAGAAAGAACAAAAACACTGAAACTCAAGCTTCCCGGGTCAAAACTGAGGCCAGGAATCACCCTCACACCTCACTGCAGTCAATACAGAGAATTGGGGATGAGCGACATTGGATTTGCCTTTGGCTCAATCACATTTAGGTGAATAACCGGTGTGATCTTTCCATCAGTGCTCATGCATTTGACTGGAGCTCAGTGGAATTATCCAGATATCACTCTGAAGCAGAGTGACAGTTACACCTCTATCTGTTAAAGGGACAGACTTTGAAATTGGAGCTTCTCAAGCACTGTTTTTTAAAACATATTTTCTTTCTTCTAAGGAATTGAAAATATACTTTTAGTAGCAAAAGCCCACATTCAGTAGGAGTCAACATTCACCAGCAGATTCCTTGTTATTCCACTTTTAGAGCTCCCTTTTGGTCAGTGTTCTACTAGGAAAAGATCAAAATCAAAGTGTGTGTGTGTGTGTGTGTGTGTGTGTGTGTGTGTGTGTGTGTGTGTGTGTGTGTGTGTGTGTGTGTGGTGTCCAGCAGCCAGCTGCCAGTACTTAGTCGGGCTGCGTTCTCACTCTGTCATTAAGTGCTAGTCTAACAACTGGAGCTCTTGTCCCATTTGTCTGCCAAACAAGCTAAATGAACTTATGTTAGAGCAGTAGGAATTTAACCAGCTCAAAGCAAAGAAAACCCAAGAACCGTAGTGGGAAAAAGAGCAAACTGGTCCTTCTGGGTTTCAAGTGCATGACCTGGAACCGCTTGTGTGTGGCCATGTCTCCTAGAGAGGGGGTTCCACCCTTGTGGCCAGTCCTCCTGGTCCCAGGCTGCGGTCCCAGGAATGAGAATGCACCTGCTCCTAAATGCAGGCACTCGTGACGGGGCATGGATTTGATGCATGAGACACTGAAGCAGGGGCAGAGTGGCAAGGGTCACGACCTTTTTCTCTTCTTCTTTGGGGTGCTCTTCCTCTTTGCTGGGCTCTTTGGGTTTCTCTTTGCCTTTGCCTTTGGCTTTGGCTTTGTTTGGTGGTGCCGTCACCACCACAGGCACCACTGTTGGGGTGTGTGCCGAAGGAATATTCAACATCGGCTCCAGGGCAGGGTCTTTCTCCTCTGTGGCAGCCAAAGAGAAAGCACGGAAAGTCAGACAGCTGTACTCAGCACCCTTAGTAAATACACAACCTCCCTCTCTCCCTACCCCCCCATTTCTCTCTCTCTCTCTCTCTCTCTCTCTCTCTCTCTCTCTTTCTCTGGGTAACAGTTTCCCCCTTGCTCAACATGTTTATCACTTGGCTGTATTTCAGGTGTGATATAGTTTATCTGAAAGTCACAACTAAAGACAGAAAATGAGAGAGTGGTAATCCTTTGGTAGGCCTGATTCAGGAGTCAAGCCCATCACCGACGTGAAAAACATGGAAATATGAAAAGAGGGTTAAAGTCTTATGGGGTCTCAGATCCGTGCCCAAGTAGCAGAATGTAAGATAGGTGAAGTAGAAATATAATAAAGGATACCACGAAGCCCAAAAATATGGTCATTTCTGGCTGAACTGACAAAAAAAGTTGTCTTGTGTTTTATCTCTTCTCTTCTGGGCTTTAGAGAATTGTAACAGGAGAGCAGATGAGAAGAGAACTCAGGTGGGGAGCTCGGGAGAGAACCCTCCTCCTCTTGAAGCCTGCTCCCCATTGTTTCCTGACCTCACTGCTCAGTTTGTCCTCATCCTCCCGCACTGACACCTATGCTTTTCTCCCAAAATTTATATTGTAAGGCATGGACTTGCTTCTCCATTTCAGATCCAAACTCCCTTCTTTCCCTCCCTCCCTCCCTCCCTCCCTCCCTCCCTCCTTCCTTCCTTTTTTCCTTCCTTCCTACCTTCCTTCCTCCTTTCCTCCCTTCATTCTTTCCTCCTCCATATATATATATATATATATATATATATATATATATATATATATATATATAGAGAGAGAGAGAGAGAGAGAGAGAGAGAGAGAGAGTGGTACTGGGTGTTGAACTCAGGAGCTTACATTTGCTAGGCAGGCATTCTACTACTTGAGCTATTCCTCCAGTCCCTTTTGCCGTGCTATTCTCAAGGTAGGACCTCACTTTCTACACTGGCCAGCTTAGGCTGACTTTCTCCTCCTTGTACATCCCTGTGTAGTTGAGGGTGGTAGGTGTGTGCCCCTGTGCCTAGCCCCCGTGCTTCCTGTAGAGCTGGGATATCAGGTGCTACCTCGTGCTCCACAATAAGTCAGGATATAATCCCTGGAACCTCTTCTCTCCCCCTGGCTGGCCTCAAACCATGATTCCTCCCATCTCTACCTCCCAAGTAGCCAGGATTACAGACTTGAGCCACAGATTCTGACTGTGGTGCCAGAGACATTTCAAACTCTACTAAGTTAAGAAACAAGACAGGAATGATTCATACAAATATTGTCTCCGCAGAAAACTAAATAGTAGAGCAGATAACTAACACAAAATTTTAAGGTTATATAGATTTTTGTATTATATTCAAAATTATGTTGTGATTAATTCTATTTAAACGGCATGGGAAGTTGCAGATTTCCTAATTGGCTCCTGGTATAATGACTACTATTTTGTGTTTGGAAAGGACGTGGCTTCCAGTTGGGAGAATCTGTTTATGGGGAAATCTTTGAATTTGTCCAGCGGGTGGCTCCTATAAGATGAACATTCTGACACACAGAGAGCAGCTTTATAGTTACAGGATGCCTAGAAATATGATTCTGAACAAAACCAAGAGGGTTCTGTGGCAAACCATGTGTTCTTGGAACCAACTGACAGGAATATTTTTGCAGGCCAATTAATAATGATTGGAATATTTGTATGTGTGTGTAAACATATAGGATAAAACATATAGGTATAAAATAGGTATATAGGTATATAGGTATAGGTATATAGGTATAAAATATTGCACAAGAAGTCAAATATTTACAAGCCAATCGTTATTTTACTCTGTATGAAATGTTGTATATGTACACACATGTATACACGTATATGTAACACACACACACACAACACCCCCACCTTTTATTTCAGCTTTGCAAAAAAAATACTGAAAAAGGGATGAAATCAGGAGCATGTTGACTGAAGATGGTCGAGGATCTCTTGGCTCTGGCCATGGGGGTACAGATGTTTATTATTATTAATTTATTAGTTTTGTGCTGGTACTGTGGCTTGAACTCCCTTGGCTTTTTTGCTTATGTCTGGTACTCTAGAACTTGAGCCATACCTCTGCTTCCAGCATATTGCAGGTTAATTGGACCAATAGGGTCTCTCAGATTTGTCTGCCTGGCCTGTCTTTGAACCACGATCCTCAGATCTCAGGCCACTGAGTGGCTAGGATTAGAGGTGTGGGCACCAGTTCCTGGCCAGTTGTCCCTTCTGTTGTGTTTATTTTACCTGGTGCCGTTCCACCTGGCCCATAGTAGCTTATTGAAAGGCAGATTCCATTTTCTAACACGGCGGAAAAGGATCCAAACTTACTGACAATGATGTTCTTTGTGTCCGAGTCTTCTAAAAGACAAAATCAGATCAAGGAGATTTCTTTTTGCTTCAAGGACATGGAAGCATAACTCAGAGGGCAGCACAGATGGGGATGGAGGTCTTAGTTATTCTATCACAATCAGCTGAGAAGTGATCGGCTCAGTTCCTGCTATGTACTCAGAGCTGGGAGCCAGAGGCTCTTGCCATAAGGAATGACAGAAAGAAGAATGCCCTGGCCCTCAGTGCAGATTATTGCTCTGCTAGACTATTCTCAAGAGCTTCAAGATGCAAACCATTAGATCAAATCTCCATTTCTCCACATTTTAAGCCATACTGTTAAATATTTAATTCCTTACTGTGTGTGTGTGTATGTGTGTGTGTGTGTGTGTGTGTGTGTGTGTGTGTGTGTGTGTATGTGTGTGAGAGAGAGAGAGAGAGAGAGAGTGTCCTAGGGCTTACACTCAGGGCCTGGGCGCTGTCCTTTAGCTTTTTCGCTTAAGGCTAGTGCTCTACTATTTGATCCACAGCTCCAATCCTGACTTTTTGCTGCTTAATTGGGGCTACAAGTTTCATTATTATTATTATTATTATTATTATTATTATTTGCTTGGGCTGGCTTTGAACTGCAATCCTGAGATCTTAGCCTCCTGAGCAGCAGAGATTACAGGTATAAGACACAAGTGCCAACTGTAAATTCTTTACATACTTAAAAACCTTTAAAAATTTTTTCTAGTCAAACATCCTTTTAAAGCAAAATTTGTTAGAAATATACATGTCTAAGACAAATGAGAAGATTTGTAAATTTTCTATTTTGTTGCTTTGTTTTCATTTCCTCTGTTAACATGCAGTGAAAATGGTAAAATGTTGATTTTTCTGTACTGGAACCCAAGTAGAGATAACTTCTAACCTGGGTAATTCCAGTGGTCAGTGGAATAAAAAATAATAATTTGTGAGTGGAAACATACTGGTACATACTGGGAGAACATATTGCAAAGCATGCATCTGCTAAAGGACTATTATATACAGCACACAAAGAACTCTGAAAGGGATGGTAGGGAAAAAACAAAGGAGGAGGCAACAATGCTTGATAAGAAATGTAGTCATTACCTTGCTCATGTAACTGTAACCCCCTCCTCTGTACAGTATTTTCACAATAAAAAAGTTAAAAAAAAAAACCTCTGAAAGCTCCAGTACAAGTTGTCATGTCCATAACGAGCTTTACAATGTCTGTGCGGGGGGTTGGGGGGGGGGGAGAAGGATTGCGGGGGCGGGGGGAGGGGGGAGGCTGGGAAGGGATGTGAAGGATAAACAAAGGAGGAGGCTGCAATGCTTGGTAAGAAATGCACGCATTATCCTGCCCATGTAATTGTAACCCCTCTGTACAGTATGTTCACCAAAAAACAAAACAAAACAAAACAAAAAAAAACTCTGAAAGCTCCACAAAAAGGAGAATGAACAGCCTGGTAAGAGATAAGCCAAACAGCACCACTGAAGAAGACAAACATACAGCAAATGGTGCCGGACATCACATCATCAGAGATATGCAAATTACAATTAGGGTACACCTACAGAATGGAGAAAACCAAAATCATTGACAGTGCTGATGTGGAGCAACAGGAACGCTTGGTGCGTGCTGTGGGCAGAGCTGGGGGGAAGGTTGGGGGGGAGCCATTTTGGAAGACAGTTTAGTGGACTCACTCTCACCCGACCAAGCGACCATGTCCCTTTATATTTCCTCAAATGAACTAAAATCTCATGTCCACAAAGCTGTGTGCAGAATCTTTGTTCACAATTATCAGAACTTGAAAACAACCAAAAATGTCCTTCAGTAGGTGAATGGATAAACTGTGGTATGTCCAGACAGTGGAATATTACTCAGGGAACGATAGAGTCATGAGGGGACAGAGTAGAATTCTCCACACATATAGTTAAGGGAAAGAACCCCAGTGAAAAGGCTACCCCCTGTGTGATCCACACAATATGACATTCTAGAAAAGTCCAAACTGTGGACACAGCCAACCACCCAGTGGTTGCCAGGAGTTGGTTGAGGATGGAGATGCCAATCTCTGTATGATATAGTGAGAATAGGTTGTGCCACTTTGCTACATGGGACGTATGACAAACACCACTTGTGAAACCTAAGGAAACAAGGGTCATGGGAGATAACCCACCATCATCAATTGGGGTAAGTGTGAGAAGAAATGAGCCAGAGGGGGCTGGAAAGGTAGCTCAGTGGTAGAGTGTTTGCCTTGCATGCATGAGGCCCTGGGTTCAATTCCTCAGCACCACATAAGCAGAAAAAGCCAGAAGTGGTGCAGTGGCTCTAGTGGTAGAGCGCTAGCCTTGAGCTAAAGAGCTGAGGGACGGCACCCAGGCCCTGAGTTCAGGCCTCACAACCAACTAAAAAAAAAGGAAATGAGCGAGAGGAAATCAAGTGTTCCTTTTATTTGTTGATGGTTGGTTTTCTGTTTCCAGTCAATGGACTTTATTGAAGAATACTGGCACTCTCTCTTAGGTGGTCCTTGGTTTCTAAATGTGGTTCCAGAGCGCTAGATAATTCTAGATCCTGCTAAAATGGGTAATGGGGGGTAGGGAGAAAGAGCGGGGAGGGAGAGAGAGAGGGAGGGCAACAGAGGCAGTCAGAGAGAGGCTATTTGCATGCAGGGGGCCAGATGTGTGTGGAAATGTCTCCAACTTCTGTCAGCTTTGCTGTGGACCTAAAATTGTTCTCAAGGCAAGGTGTGCTGCTTGGCAGTGTCACACCGCATCACGAGGAAGTTTCATCACATTTAAGTAACGGATCCACTGGTACCTCTGACCTCCATTCAGGTGACTGCCATGAGCAGCCGGATTTTCCCCTTGTCCTGGAAACCTAAGGAAATCTGTGCCACTGGAACTATAGAGTACAGGAAGAAAACCCCACCATTTATATGGAAGGGGAGGCAAGCTCTAAGTAGGAATTAAGTAATAAGCCGCCTCTTATCAGCT